>NC_090265.1:638713655-639016685 GCF_040414725.1 Anabrus simplex | reverse complement strand
CAAACTGTAAGGTTAAGTATATTTTGCGACTGTCCCGAATTCCTCCCCATGACAAATTTTCATACCCATTTAGATGCAGATATTAATATCGAGGTATCAAATTTGACAAAATACGTTTAGGTAACTTCTTGCCATTTTTCAAATCTCGATCCACCCCTGTAGTTATTTAACCTTCAATTGAACTGCAAGTTTGATGATGTGAAAAAGTTATCATCAGTCACATTTAGGCCTTTCCCTGTGAATTGAGTCATCCATTGGTGAACTGTTTTCTCACCAACTGATTCATGGGCAGGACTTGTATCATCTTTGCCTGTATATGAAAAACCGTTGCACACACATTTCGTGTCTACATCAATAGCTAGACAAAGCTTAATGCCATATTTATCTGGCTTACTAGCAATGTACTGCAAGAACGGACACCTACATTTGGATGGAAATAGCAGTTCATCGACGATAACATTTGGACCTGATTGGAAACAAACAAGACATTTTTTTTTACATTTTTTTATGGAAGAATTCCATACCTGAGATGCAAGGGCAAACTTATCTGTACTCAAATACTGTCTTTGAGTCACTGTATTTTCAAATCTGAGGTGGGCCCTATTTCATGATTTCTGTAAACCGATCCCTTCCCATAGTCTCAGAGAAGAAGGGTGCACCCCACGTTTTATTCCACAGACTCCTCCTCGGAACTGACTTCCTTCTATATGCACCACTAGCATACAATACAGCACAGAAGGCATGTATTTCCTCCAGCGTGATACACCATGTAGCATCTCCCGACTTCAAACTTGCCACCGTTTCGGTACAATTTTTAGTATGTTGCAGAACACCGTTACTTATCAAAAGACGCAAGGCACTGCTTACAATATTCTGTCAGATATTTATTTTAACATATGGATTAGCCTACTGTTTTGCCGAAGAATATTCTGGTTTCCGCGTCAACCAGAAGTATCGGATCCGCAACGGATGACTTTCCAAAGCATTCAATATGCAGCTGGTTCTACGTGACCTACTGGAAACTTTGCGGACTGAGATAATCCTGTTCTTGGAGTAGCTCTTACAGTTCGTTTATTACCACGTCCTCAAAAAGGTAATGCGACTGAAGGAGATTCGATATGTGAAATCAGAGATACATCTGGTTCTGTTTCACTACTTTTTTCTCCACTTGTTGATCCAATGTAATTGTTCTAACTCATCTTTTCATAAGGCATTCCTCAAATATTGTCGCGTAGTCATGATATCAAAATCAATCAATCAATCAATCAATCAATCAATCAATCAATCAATCAATCAATCAATCAATCAATCAATCAATCAATCAATCAATCAATCAATCAATCAATCAATCAATCAATCAATCAATCAATCAATCAATCAATCAATCAATCAATCAATCAATCAATCAATCAATCAATCAATCAATCAATACTGATCTGCATTTAGGGAAGTCGCCCAGGTGGCAGATTCCCTATCTGTTGCTTTCCTAGCCTTTTCCGAAATGATTTCAAAAAAATTGGAAATTTATTGAACATCTCCCTTGGTAAGTTATTCCAATCCCTAACTCCCCTTCCTATAAATGAATATTTGCCCCAGTTTGTCCTCTTGAATTCCAACTTTATCTTCATATTGTGATCTTTCCTACTTTTATAGACGCCATTCAAACCTATTCGTCTACTAATGTCATTCCACGCCATTTCTCCGCTGACAGCTCGGAACATATCACTTAGTCGAGCAGCTCTTCTTCTTTCTCTCAATTCTTCCCAACCCAAACATTGCAACATTTTTTTAACGCTACTCTTTTGTCGGAAATCACCCAGAACAAATCGAGCTGCTTTTCTTTGGATTTTTTCCAGTTCTTGAATCAGGTAATCCTGGTGAGGGTCCCATACACTGGAACCATACTCTAGTTGGGGTCTTACCAGAGACTTATATGCACTCTCCTTTACATCCTTACTACAACCCCTAAACACCCTCATAACCATGTGCAGAGATCGGTACCCTTTATTTACAATCCCATTTATGTGATTACCCCAGTGAAGATCTTTCCTTATATTAACACCTAGATACTTACAATGATCCCGAAAAGGAACTTTCACCCCATCAACGCAGTAATTAAAACTGAGAGGACTTTTCCTATTTGTGAAACTCACAACCTGACTTTTAGCCCCGTTTATCAACATACCATTGCCTGCTGTCCATCTCACAACATTTTCGAGGTCACGTTGCAGTTGCTCACAATCTCGTAACTTATTTATCACTCTATAGAGAATAACATCATCCGCAAAAAGCCTTACCTCCGATTCCACTCCTTTACTCATATCATTTATATATATAAGAAAACATAAAGGTCCGATAACACTGCCCTGAGGAACTCCCCTCTCAGCTATTACAGGGTCAGACAAAGCTTCACCTACTCTAATTCTCTGAGATCTATTTTCTAGAAATATAGCAACCCATTCAGTCACTCTTTTGTCTAGTCCAATTGCACTCATTTTTGCCAGTAGTCTCCCATGATCCACCCTATCAAATGCTTCAGGCATGTCAATCGCGATACAGTCCATTTGACCTCCAGAATCCAAGATATCTGCTATATCTTGCTGGAATCCTACAAGTTGAGCTTCAGTGGAATAACCTTTCCTAAAACCGAATTGCCTTCTATCGAACCAGTTATTAATTTCACAAACATGTCTAATATAATCAGAAAGAATGCCTTCCCAAAGCTTACATACAATGCATGTCAAACTTACTGGCCTGTAATTTTCAGCTTTATGTCTATCACCCTTTCCTTTATACACAGGGGCTACTATAGCAACTCTCCATTCATCTGGTATAGCTCCTTCGGCCAAACAATAATCAAATAAGTACTTCAGATATGGTACTATATCCCAACCCATTGTCTTTAGTATATCTCCAGAAATCTGTACAATTCCAGCCGCTTTTCTAGTTTTCAACTTTTGTATCTTATTGTAAATGTCATATGGACAATGTAGGAACTATTGCAACGCTGTGAATATGACAATGAACCTGCCACCAAAACACTGTCCGGCTCCACGGCTAAATGGTTAGCGTCCCGTCCTTTGGTCCAGAGGGCCGCAGGTTCTATTCCTGGCCGGGTCGGGGATTTTAACCTTCATTGGTTCGTTCCTATGGCTCGGGGACTTTGTGTATGACATCTTCATCATTAGAATTTATCATAGCTAGGGCCCCATCTTCATAGACGCGCAGGTCACCAAACGGTGTCTACTCGAAAGACCTACACCAGGCCTGTTCGGAGGCCACACACCATTATTTACCAAAAGACTGAAGCATATAATGAAAGGGCACATCGCAGTATACTGAGGCAACAATTAATTATTTTCAATTGGCGTTATGACCTGTTACATTGTCGAATAGGGGAGATAGGATGTGATTACCAACCGAAGCATACAACTGGATTAAAATATACATTTTATGTGATTTTTTTTCGTGGCTCCGCATCCCTCGTAGGAAAGGGCATGAAGGGCATGGTGACGTGAATTCTGGACTTGGCACATGTTTTACAGACGAGTGCCCTTCCTGTCGCTAAAGTCGGCCGAGATGTTGAGTCTGAAATGAACGACAAGACACAAAAGAGCAATCAGTCTTCGAGCCAATGGATTTTATAATTAAAGCCAGAACTTCCTGACCCAGACGCGGATCGAATCTGGGACCTTCCGAATGCCAGCAGGCGAGAATTATTTAGATAATAGCACAGATTCTTCCGTATTAATGAACAGTGCAACAGTGAAAAAACTTTTCTCAAAAGTAGGTGTACATTATGTACTTCTGCCTCCTGAATTCGAAAATGACACTGAAAACATCGTATCGCCCACAGTTTTGGCACAAAACGTATACTTTTTTAATAATGATATTACATTTTGAAGTTGCATATATATACAGCACACGAATCGTACTGAACAAGAATACAAGTTTAAACCATCAACATATTGAAATGCGCACACATTGAACAGACGCATACAGAGAATGTGGTAGAAAACATGTACTAACGTAATTCATTCCGTGCTTTCTTAGTTGTCATGGCGTGACCCCTGGACTTCCTCTTATGGGGCATTTCCGTGTGCTCACGGTGAAGCATCCAGCAGTAGTCGCCCATCATCCGAACATCCCAAGTTCGCTGGTATCCTTGTTCCATGTCCTTTATATCCTGATGGAACCTTTCACCCTGTTCCTCACTTACAGCACCCAGGTTTGGAGGAAAAAGTCAAGGTGAGAATGTAAAAAACGTAACTTCAGACTCATGGAGCATCCCAACATTTCAACTTTTCAACTTTTCTACACTATGTTTTCTTTCCCTTCAGTTCATTTGAAGTGATCACTTAATATTAATTAATTAATTAATTAATTAATTAATTGGTAATCCATCCCAGACAGATACACAGCTGACGTGTCGATTTACTCTAGACTATTTGCTCAAGCATTTTCAAAAGAAATCGATTTAACTTGTTAATTTAACTATATTGCAAAATCAACGATGTAATTTGAAGTTTATTTTCATTACAAGAAAATTCATTATAGTATACTTAATGTTTCTTTCTTTTCTAACTATATTTTATATTTAAAATTCTTTTTCTTACGACTAATCGATGTACTTTTCAGATATGTACGAGAATTTTACCTCGACGGGCTATTTTCACAAGAAATCATTAGTTAATTTAGTAATTCATATGCCGAAGAACGAATTTAATGTTACAGCTCAATTCTGTTGGAATAAAGTTTGCCTGCACCATCCCATTTATTTGAATTACACAGTTCAAAAAATTAGGAGAAAATGTTTTTGAACGTATGCCATGTTCCACAAAACAATACCTCACACCCAGATGTATTACCAACAAAACCTTTATTTTTTACAGTTGAAGTATTCAAAATAACATCGATGGATTCGCGTTCATTTTCAGAACACAAGCGGAAATGTCCAAATAGGGGCGAAAACAAAGTGATAACACTCCTCCAAGGTGGATTTTTATCACAGTTGGAGAGCTTCAGTATGGTGTATGTCCTTCACGAGCATTTGTCACAGCTTGGCACCTACGTGGCATGCTCCGTATAAGTCGACGGAGATCACGTTGCGGTATCAGGTCCCGTTCTTCAATGAGAGCCTGTTCCGAGGTCTTGGAGAGTCTGGTGGAACAGGACGCCCACGAACACTTCTGTCAAGCCCATCCCACACATGGGCGATGGGATTAAGGCCGGGAATCACTGTTGGCCATTCCATCTCTTGAATGTACAGTTCTCGCAAGACAGCTCTGGTGATGCGCGCTACATGAGCCCGGGCATTGTCGTGCAAGAGTATGAATTCAATGCCAACACTGTATGCAGCAACCAACACACGTTGTAGCAGTATCTGCTCGATGTACACGGCGGCGGTAAGATTACCACGGACGACGACATGATCCGTACGGCCATCAATACTGATGTTACCCCACATCATCACATAACCTTGTCCGAATCGGTCGCCTTCCTGGACAACATTTGGCATGTATTGCTCACCACACCGTCTCAATACACGTCGACGTCTGTGTCAGGGGAAATCTGGACTCGTCTGTGAACAACACAGGTCTGCATTGGCGAAGTTACCAGTTGACGTGGGTATGGGCAAACAGAAGGCGAGCTGCGCGATGTTGCTGCGTTAAACGGAGCACTCGATCAGGACGTCTGGGTCGTAAGGACACTTTTCTTAACTTGTTCCTTACTGTTTGGTCAGACACTCTGACTCCAGTGACCCTACTGAGGTCTTGTTGCAGTTCTCCGGCAGTTGCTGAACGACGCCGCAACGCACATATGTTCAGAAATCGGTCATCCTGTGGGGTTGTCTTGCGTCCACGACCTTGTCCAACCTTCCTTTTGAACTGGCCTGTCTCATTGTACCGATTCCACAAGCTGTAAATAACTGACGGAGAGACATTGAGATCCACAGCAACACTACGACAAGTCCATCCTTCCTGGGTCAAAGTGACGGCCCTTGCGACTTGAACCTCGTAGAATGTCTCATGGGATATGCTGGTTTACGTACAACGTGCTCATATGACCGGAGTTGTCTGTACCTCACAACGACACACGGATGCACCGCTATACACTTTGTTTGGAGGGGTCATCTGACAGTTTAATGCATGGCTACGCCTACAGATGGAGTATAACTTCGATTTGATATACCCTGGGTAGGTAAGGTCTCAAGGTATGCTGCACGACCATAGGAACTCCATCTACCAAATTAACGTTCACATACCAGACATTACAAAACATATTCCCCTAATTTTTTTAAACTGTGTATTTTCATGTTACCTCAAGAGTTAAATCTATTTCATAATTAACACAGTGATCATCCACACTATCATAGTTAGCCTAGATGGCATTTTCTGATTTTCAATAAATCATGTGTAATTTTTCTATTTCATGTCGCTCTTTTTCATCTCCATCACGACGCGCAGATCGCCCACGGGAGTCAAATAAAAAATCTGCACTTGGCGAGCCGAACTTGTCCTCGGACACTCCCGGCACTCAAAACCATACGCCATTTCACCTGCCGAACCTAGCGTTATTTTCCCTGCCAGTTACGGTTATTTATTTAGAAGTCAATGAACACCCTTGAAACGTCTTCTGCTTGCTGCTGGCCTTGTTACGGGGACAATACTCTACCACAACGATTTTAGGTATAATTGAAACTGCAGTCCGAGAGGGCATATAAGTCTCTGGTAAGACCTCAACTGGAGTATGGTTCCAGTGTATGAGGACAAAAACTATGTTATGAATCATAAAAACAGTTCGGGTAGAATGATGAACTTAATTTCTGTTGTTTGTACAAAATTTTAAAAGTATAGACTTAGAAACGAACAAAAGTTATGAAATTACTGTTTAAAATCATGCCATATGAAGGACTTAAACAAGAAAGTAATACAGGTCAAATTAACCCGTCAGTCGTCCTATAGCGTTACGCCCAACCCTTTAGAGAGGAACAAATGTACTCATTAGGCCCCATATGCCGTTGATAGATTGCTCTAGAAAGTTGTCTTACTTAACAGTGAGGAGATCGTACTCAATGTCATGGACAGGACACGGTAATCAAAACTCCCACTGCTGATGTCAGTAACACGTGACAACGTTTCTACTCTGCACGTAACGTGTTTAATTCAGTCTGCTACATTCTTTGTGAACTGTTGAGAATCGATCCCGGTATAAATAGCGCCGTCTCTGAAGGCTTTGTCGACAGTCATCCAACACAGTCCACAGCGACAAGTATGACTTTAGTGAAGGTAAAGTAATATAGAACTCTAGACTAGTTCTAGTTCTTAGTTTCAAATTGACCCTTATCAATCTGGTTACATTACTCGTATATATTTTCCTAGAAAAGTATGGGTTTATTGCTTTAGGCTAATATTTTGATACTATCTAAATCTGAAATAAAATACAGTACTCTACATGATTACATGTCCGACTCATTGGCTGAATGGTCAGCGCGGTGGCTTTCGGTGCAGAGCTCTACGTTCAATTCCCGGTTGGTCTTGCGATATTAACCACGTCCGGTGAATTCCTCACAGAAACAGAATTGTGAATAAATCTCTCCACGTAAAGTACGTCTCAGGAAGCGCATCCACCCGTCAAACTGGCCTTAATTACAATTAGTGCCCAACCCACATGATTGGCAAAATACCAGGAAAGAAAGTAATTTGTTCATCACCTTAAATACCTGTAACCGGCTTTCTTCCTCTGCACACGAAATGTTCTTCCAAGATTTCCATTCCGCGTTCAGCAATAAACTTTACAGTCTGATGTATGTTACACTTCGGTATAGACTTCTTCACAATTTTAGAGCTGCTTAACACATCGTTCCAAGTAATTAATTACTACTAATAATAATAATCGTATGGCCTCAGCTACCGTGTGCAGACATTTCAATCTGACGCCATCTGGCTGTCTGCTCGTCAATTTCGACGTTCCGTTTTACTCTTGGCCCCCAGTAGGTGGCAGACCGAGTAAACCGAAACTCTCTTGGGCGTCTATGACTGAGATTTAATTAATTTTGTCGGGTAAACACCAAATGTGTCACCAGAGATCTTTTACATGCCGACATCGTACGACATGGAGTGTCGAATGGACTTTTTTCCGCCCTTCAAAAATCCGACTACCTCTGCCGGGTTTGAACCCGCTATCTTGGGATCCGGAGGCCGACACTCTACCGCCGATCCACAGAGGCAGCTAATTAATTACTAAACTGAGAGAAACAAACCGCGTCATTTTGAATGATAAAATGGTTCTGTTCACTGCTCGATGAACTTTATAGTAACTTTAAAACCGATAGTTTTATCAAAAAACGAAACACTAGGAGTTTCAGCGTCCCGAATGAATTTTAATGGGACACTTAATTGAAAACCGGAATTGTCCTGGGAAAATCAGAACAAATTTAATCCCTTTTCATTAGGAATCCGAAAAACCCTCTCTTATCGATATAATTGTTAATATTAATTCTTTCCCTAGATACTTGCGCTGGTTGCGCTGCTTGCAACAGCATATCTTAGCGTTAATGCTGGAGGTCATGGAGGAGGAGGTGGTAGTGGCGGTGGTGGTGGTCATGGCAGCGGCGGCGGAGGGGGCCATGCACATTCTTTCGCCTATTTCCATGGCCCAGTAGAAGGTGATGCTCAGGAGGTCCACGTTTCTGATGGCCATGGCGGTGGCGGTGGAGGACATGGAGGCCATGGTGGAGGCGGAGGACATGGAGGGTATGGAGGTCACGGTGGACATGGTGGACATGGAGGTCATGGTGGAGGCGGTGGAGGTGGTCATGGATACATTGACTACGTGGTAAGTTCCATTCTAAAAGTGTATTTCTGTTTAGTCTTGGTATTTAAAGTAGCAGTGTTCTAAAATGTGTTTTTTCCAGCTATTTGGCTGAGTTGTCAGCATACTATGCTTTGGCTCAGAAGCCCCCGGGTTCGATTCTCGGTAGGGACCATAGATTATAACCGCGAGCTAGAGTTCGGGGGCTGAATGTTTGTGTTAGTCGATACAGCTCTTTATCTATGAAAAACTCATCACATTGCCATTCATTACAGAAACATGCAATAGTGGACACATCCTTCTAAAATGGGTTGGCGTTAGGAAAGTTATCCGACCATGAAACAGGGATAAATTCACATAATCCATATATTTTGCGTTTTGCGCTTGCATTTTCAAGAGACTCAATGAATCGGAACATATTTGTGGCACATCTTTTAGGCACAGTGTATAAAGTTAACTCATTCCACAACTTAGGTGCAAAAGGGAAAAAGAACCCTTCAACTGGGTAATTAATTTTCTAATTGTGACCGAGACCTGAGTCTCAAATTTAGCCGGGCATTGTACTATAAAATAATGACATTCACCATTAAAAATATTTAGGAGGGATGAAGAACTGCTGTTTAACTAATTTTCATCCCGAGATTGGAACATAATCTTTTAAAGAATCTGAAGAACTTGTTAGCATATTCCAAAGAAGTAAACCATGAATTCCAGCGTGCGTGCACGGGAAAAGGAAATATTATTGCTGGAAGATTTGGATGAATTTCCGCGAAAAATTAATATAAGAATTTTTCTTGAATGTAAAGAAGGCATCTTAAATTTACATACAAAGTGGTTTAGTTGTGACATTTATTTTAAAATCACATCTCCAAATAAGAATACCTTGTGCAGGAAACACTGAACGTGCGTAAAATGTTCACCAATTATAGTCTCCAATGCTTTGAAACATGTTCCTATGTATCGAGCTGAATCTGATACAAAACCAATTACATTTTCATATGAGATCATATTTTAAGTATCCATGATTGCCCTGTTGCAAGTAGTACCATTTGCTTTGTCAAGAAAGGTGCTACTACCCAGAAATACGTCCTGCTTTGCGTTGTCACATATTGTTCGGAATAAAACCGCGAAAACACATCATCTTAGCCTGTCTGAAGTCTCATCTGCAATTATAACAATTGGCTGTTCTTGTAAGCGCTCCTTAACCACAGCTTTCATTACTTTTCCACAGCGAGGTACATATTCATGTCGCAATGTAGTTGCCTTTAGCAGATCTCTCGATCGTGGCATATACCTGAACGCACAATTGAAATTCATTAGCTAAAACCACTTAAGCACAAAATCTGCACCATGCTACAATAATTAATACTGGGCACTTAATGTGCTATTATACCTAAATTTAATGTATTTTACAGATATCATCTGTAAAGTGTAACCGCGGAAATGTCCTCGTTAAATTCATAGCTCTCTCTCTCTTAGGTTTTCAGAATTTGATAAAATTAAATACGCGGTATACAACCGTGAAATAAGGTAGCATAATTACTTTGTCAAGTACTCCCGAAAAGCTGGATGGTCAACTATGTGAAGAGGGATGTTCGCCTCCAGAATAATCTTTTGATGTGCTTTACTAAAACGTTCTTTTGCCATTCCAGGCGCCGATTACACAATTTATACGTTAAAATTTCACTATCACCGATACAAAAACTTTCCTGTTTATAATTTTCTCCGCACTGTTTTACAGACATTTTTGGCCTCACCATCTTAGCAATTTTTGAGCTGACCTATGCAAAAAGAATTAAAACGACTGTTGGGCAACGAGTTGCCGTCGTGAACAGATCGCCGATCCCACCATATTTCGCACAGTGTGGAAAACGCATAGCAAAACTTTCTGGACACGATACCCATCGCTCATAACCGTGAAGTCACGGAAGGTGACCATAGTGCGTTCCCGCTTTAATTTCCGTAGAACGGTGGTCAAGCCTTCATAAACATTACAAGGGTGTACAAACTCCTCAGTTGAAGTTCCCAGAAGAAAGAAAGAAAGAAAGACACAAAGTTTTATTTTAAAAACACGTGAATTGGGCATTATAATAGCATTTTGGTATGATTTTCGGCTTTTGAGTCAATTTTGCATTTTAGGCCTATCGCATTTTTCATAACATTTAAAAAGTGGTTTACGGGTCTTGAGCGATGAAAATACAGGAGTACAAGTTCTTAAGAGCAGTTGGCACTTTATCGCATTTGCGATAAATCACCACCCCTAACGATGCTATTTTTGAAGCAAATTAAATAAACTTCGAAGTCCACAAAACACAAAACACCCATATTAGATTTATTTAAAGGAGAGAGGAAAATTAATGTTATGTGTCTTCTCTTTTGATCTGGAAGAAGTTTCAATGTAGCGTATTTCTATACACTATTGGACCTAATGTACCATGCACCATTTGTTCTGTGTTAGGACGATATTCAAAATTTGATAACGGAACATGATTTATTACTGGACTACAGCTGTAAGTGATTATACTTTTAAAAATCGTGTTTGTGGATCTACGCACGAACATAGGCAAGTCTTTTCGTGACAACGGGGTACGATATTTAAAAGACTGGAAAGGAAGCAAACGTGCCCTTTATTATAATACATTTGTTTGGTGTGACAAGAAAAACCACGAAAACCATCTTCAGGGCCGCCAACAGTGGTGTTCGATCCCGTAACTCCCGAAAGCAATCTAACGCTATTCATTCAATGTTCATGAGGTTTTTTTGTTTTGTTTTCAAAAGTCCGCTTTACTAGTTCTAAATAGCGGACATTTCTTACTAACGGACGTTCTGAAAATCCCAAAACTAATCAGTTATTGGCAATTTTTACTGTACTTTATTGATATTGTTGTGTCTACTATAAATGCCTATGCTTTGAGGTTCTTGTGCCGAGCTCTTCAATTTCCTTCTATGATTTCTAGGCCCATCCAAGGTACGAGTTCGCGTACGGAGTAACTGACCACCACACCGGCGACAAGCACGGCCAGAAGGAGTCTCGTGATGGACATCATGTCGTGGGCGAGTACACGCTGAAGGAACCTGGTGGTAATGTGAGGACCGTCAAGTACCACGCTGACAACAAGGGAGGCTTCATCGCTCACGTCACCAACAGCGGTGGTAACGACGGAGGTGGTGGTGGAAGCGGTGGCCATGGATATGGTGGACACGGAGGCAGTGGCGGAGGCGGCGGCTATGGACATGGTGGACACGGAGGTGGTGGTGGAAGCGGCGGTCATGGATATGGTGGACACGGAGGAAGTGGGGGAGGCGGCGGCCATGGACAAGGTGGACACGGAGGAAGTGGGGGAGGCAGCGGTCATGGATATGGTGGACATGGAGGTGGCGGTGGAGGTGGTCACGGACAAGATTACTATTAGAAGACCGATAACGGAACCGAAAACTGAAGTTCTTACGGAGCATAACCACTGAAGTTATTAAACACATCTCAACACGATATTTTACTGCTGCCGGAAAAGCTGCAAGGCAGAGATAGCATAGTGAAATGAACGGTTTTCGTTGTATGGTTTAGTAGAACTACATCTGCCATGGAGTGATAGCGTTTTGGGGCCTTATATGGTCAATTATTATATGTGTAATTGTTATTATTTTGTTATTGTTTTTGTTATTGTTTCTTGTATTAAATGTTACCTGCGCTTTCATAATTCAGTCTCATTATTTGTTGTTCAACCTCACTGTGGTTAATTTACTAATATATAACCGACCTGGTTCACAAAATTTTAGGGATAAATTGAAAATGATATTGAGGGGAATAAAACAAATTCAGTCGAGCAGTAGCGGCAAGCGGGTGACCTCAGCAAAAATATACTCCTGATACCCTTCGTCACAGAACATGCTACACATTGCTCCGCTGATCTCCACTACTTACTGTAGCGGTGTACAATTCGGGTAGCCGCGACGAATAACATTTTCTGCGTATTTGCGCTAAGTATTTTTCTTAATAAGTACAGAAATTAAAGGAAATAATTAGCTGAAAAGTCAACAGGGTTTGTACAATTAAAAAAAATATTAATTCCTGGTTTCAGGCGGCTAAAAAAATGTAATTTTTCTCCACAAAGTGGGAGGGGAGGACTGCCCCTCTGGCCCCCCTAATCACCGCTAGTGCAATAGAGTGACAAGTACTGTGTAGAGATGAGAAGAATGCAAGAATGAGGAATGTGTCCTGCAAGCACGAACTTCCTGTTCTTTCCTAGACAGATCGGCTCTTATCTTCTCCTATCTGCTACACGAAAACATTGACTCACACTTTGCAGTTTGCTGGATTACAACTGACAAGAGCGAAGAGCTGATAGTAGAAGATACTATAAAGTAGCCTGGATAGTAGCGAAGATGCAATGGTAATCATTGCGTCACTGGCTCTGCTGGTGAAAACCCTTTCGCCCCGTGACTCATCGGGCATGTGCATTCTTCTGATCTCCCAACAGTACTTGTCCTTCGCGCCTTCATTTAATATTTCCTTTGACTTCCTGGATCACCTCGCGAGACTATGCTAATTGGATTTAGCAAATGAGTTCGAAACTGATATGAGAAAGGAATCGTTCCGGATATATCAGAGTGTTTGCGATGGAACTTGGGGGATGATCACGTAAGACATTACAACAACGATGCACGCCTGCAGGTCTTACATAGGTTATCCACCGCTAGAGCACATACACAATTCTGGACAAGAATATCCGGCAGTTACCTCGGTTGTGTCAATGAAAATAAGGTTATAAAATGCACGTTTATGGATTTCATACTATATGCTACTTTAGCTTCCATTGTAAACGATACAGTAATACCGAACAGTTATATTTTTATGTATTATAAACTGTTCATCTTAGTAAAATAGGTTTGTAGAGGACAAATTCTGTTCGTGAAGTCATTGACCACTTACAACAGAACTAGCAGTTTTTTCTGCGGTGCAGATACAAAATCATTTACGCCACCATCAGCTGACTGTGCTGAGTCGCCAAGCTACTCTTCAGCAATTAATTATAATACTACCGCAAATTCTATGGCAAAATTATTAGTAAAAATCTATGCTTCGGATATGTTCTTTGATTATCCACCCAAGTTTCACTGAATTCTGAGTGGTCGAACTAAAATAATTCCCGAGACAGAGAGAGCGGTGAGCAACAGATTTTTAAAATGTTCTGATCATGTTGATGAAAACTGTTTTAAGAAGCCTAACAAAACTTCCAGATGTCCTCCTTTGAACAGGAAGACTGTACGAGCCTGATGGAAAATATTGGGAACTGATCCGGTATTCAATATTAAATATTATCCTATCGATTTTTGCATTTGTAATATATATTAGGTTGTCCTTGTTTGCTCGGATATAACACTGTCTGGACCAGGGGCTATGCCACAGCCCGTTGAGTTAAATGTTAGGACCCTTTAAACAACAACCAACAACAACAATTACCTCCTCTTTGCTTACCGTTGTCGTAAAATTCGTTGAGTGCTATCCGCTCCGCTTCATTCATGCAGTCCGGATGATCTTCTCGTTCGCAGTTATTGGGATTGGAAGAGATGGAAGAGAAATGGTCGTCAATACATTGAACACTTGAATTAGAAGTAGGCGTTTGTTGGTTAAGAACATTTCTCATAGTTTTTCTCCGTTGGTTGTAATAGAGGAACTGCATTTCTTCGTAGCTCTATTCTCTTCTCTCTGTCCCTTATCGTCGCGCGTTCCGGGTTACATTGATTTTTATATAATCGTTGAATTAGTCGATCACGTTTAGTATTCCTGGCTTCAACGTATTTCGTAGTGGGGTGTTATGGACCTTGGAGAAGGCTTATTGATTTGGACAGGAATTCGGCAAATCCATTTGCGGCTATGTCGAAATCATCGAGCGTAATCCCTAGTATATGAAGCCAGTAGACTAACTCACTCACTCACTCACTCACTCACTAACATTAATGTTTACCCACTTCCAGATGAGCTAGAAACTTAAAATTCGGCAAGCTGATAGATATAAGGCTGTAAGCTAAGGACAAATTCCAAAAAGTTAACATTTTTAATATTTAACCGCCCTTCCCCCAAACAAAATGTCGGACGCAAATTCCGGGTGGGCTAGAAAATTGAAATTTGGCAAAATTATACCTTTTACTCTGTAACCAACGGAGAAACTCAAAAAAGTTCCAATGCTTAACTTTTTACCTGCGAGAAATATCGACATGTGGCGGTGCAGACCTTCGTTTCGAGATATTTCGTGGCTAAATGGCAATTCCTATAAAAATGGATAACACTTTTGGTTCTAAAAGGAAAGGATCTACGGCAAGAACCAAAATATTTGATCGTTTTATCGTCTATACGCCTGCCACCTTTCAAGACTATAGGTGTGTGCTAGGCTGGTGAAATAATGTTTAAAATTGTGAGAAGCGTACGAAATATGACAGATCGAAACATTCACCTCTACGGTATATATAGCCGAGATACGAAAAACTGTTATAGCCCCAAAACTGTAGGCCACCCAAGGGGTTGTCTGATGGTGTGATCCGTTTGTCGATTTCCCAAATTAAAGCCAGCAGTTATAAACGTGTATATTATCTCGCTTCCAATATCTATATCATATAAAACAGCATGGCTGGCTGACTGACCTGATTTCAGACAAACTAGAAACTTGAAGTTTGCCCACAACCCGCGGTAAATTTCCTAAAAGTTCAAATGTTAACCCCCTACCCTCCATCGTGAAGTCAAAATGGCTAACACAAGTTCCATTTACGTTAGAAAATCGAAATTTTGCAAAATTATACCTCTTGGCCTGTAACCAATGGAGACATTCCAAAAAGTCACAATGTTTATCTTTTTCCTCCCTGAGTATATCAAAATATAGAGGCAGATTTAACAACGCTGCAGAACATCGTTTCGAGTCGTTTTTGCGGCTAAACGGCAAGTCGTATCCCAAAATGGACCAAGACATTCGGTTTGCACTATGAAGAAGTCTACAACTTTGGCTCTATGACCTTTAGTCGTACCTCGATACCTTATGCCTTACATACAGCTGCTTTTCCCATTTTACGTCAATTTTGTACATTTTTCATAATTAATTTTACTGTTTAGCACACTTACAAGACTGACAGAATCATCAAATGTGGCAGAATCATTGGCAAGTCGATGGACCATATGCAAGACGAATTGCCTGATTCTAGCTGCCGTATAAGTATGGTATAATGGAAGGATTATGTGGAAACTGTACTCAAATTTCAGGCTAAACTAAGTTTCTAAACCAATCTAAAGTGTACCCAGTGGAGATACGACAAAACGTAAACAAAATCGAACTTGTAGATCGTTTCATTCTTCATACGCTTTCCAAGTTTCAAATATCCAGCTGTTTATAATTAATTGACATTGATTTTATCAAGAACATATGGGACATATGTACCCAAAGAATATTACACTCTTTACTCAAGAATGTAACTATCCCAATGATCTGCAAGTTATTATGAAGAGAATCCATTTAAGCTTTGGACATTTTTAGAATCTAAAAGAGCTTCACTGACAAAAATTGTTAATTTTCACGATTACAGACACTATCTATTCTTGATACTCATAATGTGTAATGTGACATTTTTTTAAAGAATATAATTGTCGCATGCTAACTTTAAGACGTTTTTAATGTGTTATGTAATTTTCATTATAATCCATGTATAAATAGTGTGACCGTATCGTCACATTGAATAGTTATTCGTAAATTAATATGTGGGGAATATATACGCTTGGAGCGTCTTTATTTGTGTGGGAGCTCACTTGCATCATGTTGCGCAATACCTTTCGCCAGTCCGACGCCTAACGCACGCAGATGATGGCTTAGAAAACCCCCGAAGTGAGCGCTGACTTACAGTACAGCCAACATGAGGATGTGATTTTGAATGTACTTTCGGCATAATAATGCTGAAATTAAACTCGATGCACACGGCGAAGAAACAGTCGGAATATTGGATCATCAACAAAATTATGAAAGATAATAAAATAATATCAGTCCTGAAATTACGTTTTAAAGGTGTTACGTAAGATGGTCTGGCTTCCCCACGCTAGCGATGAAACCAGACGGCCAACAGGGATTCCCCGGAACACACTGATTTAGACGACCGAATTAAGATAAAACCATTGATCGTCTTGAGTTCAATATTACATCTTGCATCTCTGAGTGGCGGGCCACACAACTTGCCGCATCGCTGATTTACAAAAAATCAGTGGATCTGGAGATCTAAAATTATGGTGGGGAGGAGTTCCTCAGCTCAACCCCCACTACATGTGAATCCTTACATGCTTGAACTTCAGAGGGTAGCAGTACAATCTTCAGAGTGTGTATGGCGTGACCAGATGGTCGGTTTGTGGTTGGACTTTCCCGCTCTGTGTATAATAAATGTGCAGTAAATGGGAGTGCGATAAGTATTATTTCCATGTGAATTATCAGTAAAGATCTGAACTGAGTGAGAGCGATATGAGAATTATAGTTTGATTGTGACGCGGCACGAAAGTACGTGAGTTACGTTGTGTTTTTGAACCGAGAACTGTGAAGCTATGATGTGCCGTGCATCGGACGTAGAATGCTACTCTTCGATTAATATACCATAGTAGAGTCAGAGAGGCCATCGATTGTGGTATTTTTTTAAAACTTTGTGAAGGCAGACGTGTGAATAGGGGTAGCACGAATAATCAGTGTCTTATCACATAAAAAAATTCCGATAATATTTATCGTGCTGAATAACGGCGTAATTTTTAGAAGTGCGCAGAAACAAGCGCAAGAGACAGGGCTTTGTAATAAATACAAGTACCACATATCACGTTAATTTGGAGTAATAAACTTATTCCAGTAACGAAACCGCGAGTTCGGTATTGTCTTTGCCAGACTGAGTTAGACTAGCTGTGTCCTCAATCGGGGTAATAAAGACGTAACTTTCGTTTTGTTAGAGGAAAAGAGAAATTTGACTGTGACGTGTGCAGAAGAAGTATTTGTGAAATCAGTGTAAACAGCATCTTTTCAGTGTTCACAACTCCGACGCCATGGATTACACAAGGATCATCGCGGGACGTCTTGTAACAGTGACCTCACACATCGGCGCCATGGAGCAAAAGCTTCAGGCGAGTCCCTTCGCGGACTCGGACGGTGGACGATGAACCAAAGCTGTTGAGTACAAAGCTATGATTTTATGATATTAATATTCCTCTTTGTAAATAAATAAGAATGTGATGATAGGGTTAGGATGATTTCTATTACTGAATAATTAAATTAGTTCGCTTAGAGTGGTCAACAGCTTCCCTTTAATTTTAATTTCTTGAGGCTATTTTGGGGAGGAAACAAATTAGGTGAATAGTATGAATTTCTGGCCCCAGTTATGTCATTGCATGTGCATGGTTTTATCTTTGTTTTACGAGTACTGTCAGAGGAAGAAGGGGGAAGAAAGTAGTGAATTTTGACAAGTTAAGGAAGTCGATTTCATCTGAAAAGGCTATACAAGAGGAGTCAGGATCATATGATGCTAGGATCTTTGCCAAATGCCTGTGACCAAGATAAATGTGGGACAGACGAAGTACTTGATTTTAATGTAAAGTAGTAGTATTTGCTGCATGGTAGGTTAAGGTTTGCTGTATCCAGATGTGTGTGAAGAATTCATCGTGCCGAGGTGCGAATGCCCACCCAACAAACACGAGCTAGGACCCTGTAAAATTTTGTTTGTTTGTTATTGTTTATTGGAATTTTAATTTAATTTTAATTAATTAATTTGGTCGGATATTTAATGCCGATATATTGAACGTAGCATAAATTCATATCAGGTACACAGTTCTCATTATTATTTTTATTATCTGAGTTAATAGTAAACTCTAGCTTGCTAGCTTGCGGAATTGTGGTAATTCTGCGACGAGGGGAATGCTAGGGGGCTTTACGTCGCACCGACACAGATAGGTCTTATGGCGACGATGGGATAGGAAAGGCCTAGGAATTGGAAGGAAGCGGCCGTGGCCTTAATTAAGGTACAGCCCCAGCATTTGCCTGGTGTGAAAATGGGAAACTACGAAAACCATCTTCAGGGCTGCCGATAGTGGGATTCGAACCTACTATCTGCCGGATGCAAGCTCACAGCCGCGCGCCTCTACGCGCACGGCCAACTCGCCCGGTACGAGGGGAATGATGTTTGAACTCCGGACTTCCGTAAAGTTGAGAAAATATGAAGTGATAGAACGGCACAAATGTTGAGAGATTTATTGAATATCAATAACGCCTGAGCTGATTTGAGCATGGTTATAAATGTATCAGCTATTACCGCGAGAATATAATGACCCATTGAATAGGCATTGTGAACGCGTCAATGTTGGTTTTAAATAGATTAGTGCCCCGTTGGGAGAGCGAGTGACAGGCAGTATTCATTGCAGGCGACCCTAGAAAGTCGGAGCTTGTTTTTTTCTTTTGTGTAAGAGCAGGCCAGTTGAGCCGAGGGCCGAAGCCGTTTCGTCGAGAAAGTGACGTTTTCTCAAACACATTGTTTCTGATGCTAGTAAAAGATATATTTTACCTGATTACCACATTCTCAAAAGGCTAGGTCGAATTAATGTAGGGACACTAAATTGACACACCTAAACATGCGGCAGATAGGGGTTTGGTTATTTCCAGGATACCCGATAAGGAAGGACAAAAGGTCTCCACTTCGAACCTCGGGGCACGATAAGAGTAGTTAGTCACACAAACGGCGGATGATGGTAAACAAAATGCAGCCATTATGTATATGATATGTGATTATATGTGGTTTCTTTGGTGTTATAAGAGTGTAAACATGATGTTTTGATAATTAGTGATTTATTCAATGTAGACTTCGTGAAAAATCCTTTGATAGTCCGTTTAAGTGGAGGGTTTCGACCCTATGATGTGTATAGTTAGTCATCAAATGAGGTGATTTGTAGTAACCAGAATCGTGTTCATTTTGTTGAATTGGGAAACAGGTGGTAATTCCGTAGAATTTGCATATCATTTTAAATTTTATAAATTCTCTAAATTTTTTATTTCTCGTGTTATGTTCAATTTTGGCGGCAACTCTAAGACGAATCTCAGAGCAAACCAGTGTTGCTTGTTTTTAATATGTAATTTGGGAACCATTCCCGGGAATATGTATATTCGTAAGGTAATAGCTCCTCACTGTAAATAAGTAAGGTTTGTTATAATATTGTTTATCGTACTCAACAGTTAAAATAATCTGGTTAATAAACATCGAAAACAATTTAAACAATGAAGACCTTAGGAAGGCAACTCAATTTTCTCCGAGTTGTCTGGAAGTAAATGATGTAGCGCTCAAGTGCTTAATTTGAATATGTGATTTGTTCTGGTATTAAATACAGCAGCGTAATGTTAGTAGACCACTTAAAGACTTGTATAAAGATGTGGATCTAATGTTCACTTGAGTGACAGCACGGACCTGATTGCCCGTTGCTGTAATTTGAAATTAATGAATGTAATTTCTTTCTTGCTATTTGCTTTACGTCGCACCGACTCAGATATGTCTTATGGCGACGATGGGATAGGAAAGGCCTAGGAAGTGGAAGGAAGCGGCCGTGGCCTTAAGGTACAACCCCGGCATTTGCCTGGCGTGAAAATGGGAAACCACGGAAAACCATTTTCAGGGCTGCCGACAGTGGGGCTCGAACCCACTATCTCCCGATTACTGGATACTGGCCGCACTTAAGCGACTGCAGCTATCGAGCTCGGTAAATGTAATTTAAATTTGATAAACAAGGTTGTAGATTTAACGAGAGTTAATTAAATGTTTAGAAAATTTTATTCGTGCCTATTTTCGCTGATATTAGCATCCTGACCTCTTCCGTTCATTTTATGCCTATAAGTTAGTTGTAAGATGATTATAGTTCATAGCCGCGAACGTACAGCGCCCTCGAGAGGCTTGTGCTCACATTTTTAGAACGGGAGAGTAGCAGAAGACCTCGCTATGCTGTAAAGGGCATTTGTCGCCTGATGTGAGTGGATTAGTTATTAAAATCCCGATGAGGCGGCATTGTCACCAGGCAAAAAAGGTCCCTTGACTGTCATTTTTCTGTGGAGCGTGATCCCATGAGTTCATGACCCGGAAGGGATACACGAGTGTTGTCACATGGTTCCATGAGCCATGGGAGACGATGGGAAAGGTCCCAATAGATAATGTTTCAGACATTTGACCTTAAGGTTACCTACTGGCTGAAGATGCCCTTAAAAACGGGCGAAACATCTCCCCGAGAACTGTACATAGTATTATGTAGATTTCATCCACGTAGTACGTGGCTTGTATTGAATAGGTGGTGATAACAGAATACGTTATTTTTGGTGATAATTTGTTCATAGTCAGTTTCAATACGGATCAATCATGAGAATTGTCTTTTGCAATATAGGGCCTACACAAAACGAAGATAATGTTATACAGTATGTGCATTATAGGAAAGTATCGCACGCCAATTCAAAGTTGGTTTGATTCATGAAAAAGATACCCAAATTATATGTATTTAATTTATTACAAAGTTACGGAATTTCATTAAGAGGAGAATTCTTATGGGCTTGTGTGTGGCATTTCTTAATGTAAATTAAATTCTTTAATCTGCCAGACTTAAGAGGAACGGAAAATGGTATACTTTCAAGTAACTCTTCATTATTAACTGGTGCGGCGCTGTGACCCAATGCCCACCACCAAAGATGAACTGTGGAACCAGGTGAATGCAGCATGGAGGGCTATACCCCACGACGCCTTTCACGCCTTACACGAGTCGAAGCCTTCACGCATGGAACAAGTTACCAGTGCCCATGGAGGACCCAGAGCATACTTGGCAACAGGACACATGCTGAACAAAGGTGACTGAAATGCTAATCGTTTCTGCAGAACATACTAATGAACATGTCCTGTGAATATGAACTTCCTATCTCTAGTCTTTCAGTGTGTTCTGCTTTTTATGAACATGAGTGTATATTTTGTGACTGCCCCGAACTCTTTTCACATCCATTTAGCAGCTGAAATTAATATCGGGGTATACAAATTTGACATAATACTTGCAGATAATTCTTGGCCTGTTTAAAATCTGACTAGGCTTGAAAGGGAAGATCTCCACAACCAAAAACCGCTCCATGTAGTTGACTGAACCTTTAGCTTATCTGCAAGTTTTGATGATGCGCAAACGTTATCAGCAGTCACATTTAGACGTTTCCCAGTGAATCGAGTTATCAAACGGAGAATTACTTTCTCACCAAATGATTTATGAGCAGTCTTTTAGCTTCTTTGCCTGTACTGTATATGGAAAACTTTTGCACACATATTACGTGTCTACAGCAACAACTAGACAAAACTTAATGCCCTATTTATCTGACTTACTAGCACCGTACTGCAAGAATGGACACCTACCTTTGAATGGAAAATGAAATGAAATGGCGTATGGCTTTTTTAGTGCCGGGAGTGTCCGAAGACATGTTCGGCTCGCCAAGTGCAGGTCTTTTGATTTGACGCCCGTAGGCGACCTTCACGTCGGGATGAAGATGAAATTATGATGAAGACGACACATACACCCAGTCCTCGTGCCAGCGAAATTAACCAATGATGGTTAAAATTCCCGACCCTACCGGGAATCGAACCCGGGACCCCTGTCGCCAAAGGCCAGCACGCTAACCATTTAGCCATGGAGCCCTTTGAATGGAAATAACTGTCATCGGCGCTAAGATTTGGACCTGGGTGGAAAGAAACAATACAGTTTTATATGGAAGGATTCCATACCTGAGATGCACGGGAAAACTTATCTGTAGGTAGTCAAACGCTGTCTTCAGGTCACTTTGTTGTCATATCTGAGGTATGCCTACTTCAAGATTTCTGTAACCCGGTCCCCTCGCATCATTTCAGAGAAGAAGGGCACACTCCACGTTTTATTCCACAGACTCCTCCTCGGAACCGATATCCTTCTACATGCACCACTAGCATACAATACTGCACAGAAGGCATCTATTTCCTCCAGAGTGATAGACGATATTGCGTCACCCGTCTTCAATCTTGCCTCCTCTTCGGTACAATTTTCAATATGTTTCAGAACACAGTTATCAGAGGACGCAAGGCACTGCCTACATCATTCTGAGAGATATGTCTTTTAGCGTATGTTGTTGGCCCACTGTTTTGTCGAAGAACGTTCTGGTTTCGGTGTCAACCAGCGGTATCGTATCAACGAGGGATGACTCCCCAAAGCGCTCAACATGCAGCTTGTTCTACAAGACCTAAAGGAAAATTTGCAGACCGAAATTGTCCTCTTCCTGAAGTAGCTCTTACAATTCGTTCATTACAACATCCTTGAAAAGGAAATGCGATTGAAGGAGCTTTGGCATGTAAAAAGAGAGATTAATCTGTTTCTCTTTCACTACTTTCATCTCCACTTGTTGATCTAATGTCTGTTCCTACTCATCTTTTCATTAGGCACATAGTCTTCATCTTCACCATCTGACCTACGAGTATCACCATTACTGCTTGCAGACGAATCGCTAACAATGTCATGTAAAGCACGTATTGAATCTTCCTCAGTCTTCAAATACTGCCGTTTAGCTCTGATTTCAAACCATATGTACAGTTTATAAACTATTACAAAACTGTGAACGTTAAAATGAACTTGCCACTACAAGACTGAAACATAAAATGAATGAGTGTACTGCGGCAACAATGAAATATTTTCTATTGATGTGAACTGTTATATTGTTGGAAAATAAATGAAATATAATATGATTCCGAACTGATGCAAACAAATATTTTATATGATTTATCTCCCGGCTCTATTTCCTTCGTCGGAAGGGGCTGGAGTTGTATTGAGAGGTGAACTTCGGACTTAGCACATATATTACAAGTGAATGCCCTCCCTGTCGCTAACCTCCGCAGACGTGATGAGTCTCAAATGAACGCTAGGACACACAAGAACAGTCAGTCCCCGAACCAATGGAATTTAGCATTCAGGCCAGAATTCCCTGACCCGGGCACGAATCGAATCGGGAACCTTGGAAATGCCAGCACGCTAACCACTCAGCCATGAAGGTGGACTAACATTCTATACGATTACCAGGTGAAATAAAAATATATTCCAATTGCATACACTAGTACAAAGATCTGGATCAAACTGACCGTGCAGTCCAAGGGGAATCATCAGAGAAATGACTAACTTCTTCAATTTGCCACTTATCAAAACCAAATTTAACACGCAAGCACATACAACATATTTTTATTATTATTTGTTGCATGGAAAATGCTCCTTGTGCGACGGTTTTCATTTATTTTGCGCTACAATTTTGCAGACTTAGAAAAATGACCATATTTCAGACCAAATCCCGATTTTGCAGTCACCTGCAAACTATTGGAGATATATTTGTTACAATATTGTTCATTATTCATTCAATAGACAAAAATCAAGTATCGTTCTATTGCAGGAGTAAAAATTTGAAGGTTTGCAGAATTAACTTACTTTTAATTCCTGTATATATTCAGACATTCTCAGAAAATTTCAGGTGAATCCGATAAGACTTCTCTCATAAGGAGCATTTTATGAAAATCCACGGATTGCGAAAGAACTCCGTAGTAAAAAGCTTCCATGTACATGGAGAAGTCCATGGTTTGTCTACGACAGGATGTAATAATAATAATGTTATTTGTTTTACGTCCCACTAACTACTCTTTAAGGTCTTCGGAGACGCCGAGGTGCCGGAATTTAGTCCCGCAGGAGTTCTTTTACGTGCCAGTAAATCTACCGACACGGGGCTGTCGTATTTGAGCACCTTCAAATACCACCGGACTGAGCCAGGATCGAACCTGCCAAGTTGTGGTTAGAAGGCCAGCGCCTTAACCGTCTGAGCCACTCATCCCGGCACGACAGGATGTACTAGACGAAATGACATAATTGCCTTTAGAGATGTACGTAAACTCCCGCTCAGGCACACCTCTGCGGAGGTACGGACCTGCCTTCGGGCAGAATATTCCTTTACCCTTACCTTTCCTTTAAAGATAAAGGCAAGAAAAGCTTCATTTTCGATCCGACCATCCGATTCGAGCACCATGTCGGCTAGTGTATTGAAGTTCATCTTGAAAAGAAGAACTTCTACGCGCCCACCATACCGTTCTGCAAAAATAAATACGGTACCAGCTGATTGAAGTAGAGATTATCGGCCTAATGGTTGGTGCTCGTGGCACAATACCTGCATTGTTCATAGAATTATGGAAGAAGTTCGACCTGACTAGTAACAGCATTAAAAGAATAGTTACCACCACCATACGTAGATCTGTACATACCCTGAAATCTCATTTATTCGGACCTCCATAATTTTAAAAATCCGTATTACCGCTATATTTCATTTTGTATCCTGTTACGCTTTACTTTGTCCATTGTGGCAACCCGTAATTGTGGGGAGTCGTTGATTCGTTCAATAAATATATTTAAGGTAGATAAAAGAGATTGAAAGTTAAGGAGCATACATGCTTTAAAACTGCCCTGGTCTGTAAATTACACCTTTAGATGTCTTCCCCTCTTACGCACATCGTAGGCCTACTACGACGTAGATAAATTCCAAAGATTTTTGAAATGGTTGTCCAAAACACCTCAAGTTAATTTTGTCCGACAGCGCCAGAGAAAGGGGCTAACCGCCACTGTATAAATCAGGCATTTAGAACTTTAAATGGCGTTAGGAAAATACGAATAATGGGATTTGAATTTGGAAGATACGGGGAATTTTCAGGGTTAAAATTGAAAATTCGAACTTTTGGTCAAAAACTGCTATATTTCAGTCATGACTCCTCTTAAAGGTAAAATTATCAAGAACTTAATTTCTGTTATTTGTATGAAATTTAAAATGGGTAGATTTAGAGACAAATGAAAAGTAAGACATTTTAAAAATCCTGTCATATTAAGGCCGTCAGCAAAGATAAAAAGTCTAAATAACTCGTCAGTTCTTCTGTAGTGTTAAGGCGAATCCGTCCTGACGTGTGCTACGGCCAACCGTTTAGCGCAAAGAAATGTACTCTTTAGATCAAAGATGCTATCGATTAGATTACTCTAGAATGTTGTCTTAACAGCGGGGAGATCGTACTCAGTGTCATAGAGAGTTCACGGTAATTAAAACTCCCACTGCTGATGTCACTAACACGAAGAGCAGTGAAAAAGTTTCTACACTTCACTTAACGTGTGTAATTCAATCTATTCTATTCCTTGTGAACTGTTGAGAATTGATCTCGGTATAAATAGCGCCGTCTCTGAAGGCTTTGTCGACAGTCATCCAACACAAACCACAGCGACAAGTATGGCTTCAGTGAAGGTAATATAGAACTGTAGACCAGTTCTCATTCTTATAATGTTATTTGCTTTACGTCCCAGTATCTATTTTCACGGTTTTCGGAGACGCCGAGGTGTCGGAATTTTATCACGCAGTTCTTTTACATGCCAGAACATATACTGACACGAGGCTGACGTATTTGAGCATCTTTAAATACCACCGGACTGAGCCAGGATCGAACCTACCAAGATGGGGTCAGAAGGCCTGCGCCTCAACCGTCTCAGCCACTCAGCCAGTTCTAGTTCTGAATTTCAAATTAATCCGTATTAGTCTGGTTATATAAGCTGTATCTATTTTTTTAATGGAAAAGTACGGGTTTACTGCTCCAGGCTAAGATTGTTTACTAATCCGAAGCTAAAACAGAATACAGTATTTTAAAGGATTATATGTCCGGCTCTTTGGCTGAATGGTCAGGGCAGTGGCGTTCTCTTCAGAGGGTCCCGAGTTCGATTCTCGATCAGGCTTAGAATTTTAACCGCGTCCGCCGAAATCCTCACAAACACGAAATTGTCAATACATTCCTCCATATAATGTCTGTGTCAGGAAGGGCATCCGTCCGTAAAACTGGCCTTAATTTCCATTAGTGCCACCGCACCTGACTGACAAAAGGCTAGGAGAGAAATAAAATTTGTTCATTTTACATCACCTTAGGTACATGAAACCAGCCTTTTTTCCTGCAGACGAATTGGTCCTCCAAGAATCCATTCTGCCTTCAGCAATGAACTTAACGATCAATTCTAATTCGGTGTAGACTTCTTCACGATTTCAGAGCTACTTAACACATAATTCCAAGTACAGTGATAAAATGACCGAGTCATATTGAATGATTTTTATCTGGTTCTGTCCACTCTTCGACGAAATTTATAGCAACTTACACTTCAATGAAAACCGGAATTATCTCGAAAAAAAAAAACAAAACAGACGAACGGGATCAATATTCATTAAGCTCCCAAAAACCCAGTGTCATCGATATAATTTTAATGTTTATTCTTTCCCTAGATACTTGCGCTGATTGCGCTCCTTACATCAGCGTACCTTAGCGTTAATGCTGGAGGTCATGGAGGAGGAGGTGGTGGCGGTCATGGCGGCGGAGGAGGAGGCGGTCATGCACATTCTTTCGCCTATTTCCATGGCCCAGTAGAAGGTGATGCTCAGGAGGTCCACGTTTCTGATGGACATGGCGGTGGCGGCGGAGGACATGGAGGTCATGGTGGACATGGAGGTCACGGTGGACATGGAGGACATGGAGGTCACGGAGGAAATGGAGGTCATGGAGGCGGTGGTGGTGGAGGTGGTCATGGGTATACTGACTACGTGGTAAGTTGATTAACTTAACCATTATAGGTATTATGTTTGATCCTGTATTGTCTGAATGTTTAAAGAATGATTTAACATAGTTTTTACTTGAGTCCGCCTTGTCAATACACTTTACAATGATGGAACTGATATTACTGATGAAGGGAATGGATGATTTTCCCGAAACGTGTATGGTAAAATAGTTTTCTATCGTTATAAGGTGTATTGACAAGGCGGACTCAAGTAAAAACTATTTTTAAATAGTTCTTTAACAGATTAGGTGGCAAGTGTCATTCTTAAAGTGTATTTTTGTTAAGTACTGGTATTTAAAGGTAGCAGCGTTCTAAAACGCGTCTTTCCAGCAGTTTTGCTGAATGGTCACCATACTAGCCTTTGGTTTGGAGGGCCTCGGGTACGGTACCTGTTACGGATCGGAGATTTTAACCGCGAACTAGAACTCCGGGCTGAATGCTTGTGTTATTCGATACACCTCTTCATTTATGTAAAACACATCACATTAACACTCACCACAGAAAAACGCAATAGTGAGTGCATCCCTCCACAATGGGTTGGCGTCAGGAAAGGTATCCGACCGTATAGGCTTAACTGGGCTAAATCCATACATAGTGCTATCTAAGTCAATTTGGAAAAGTTCAGAAAGAACGAGACGTTTGTAAAGGAATTTTAACATCAACCATTCTTACCTATTAACTTTTTAAAAATACGATTCTTTAAAAATACATTTTGAAACAGGTATACAGTCTGCGAAACGGGAATATTACTTAGGCAAATAATTCTGCCTCACGTGTACTGAAAAAAAAACCATCAGTCATATTGTGATTACTGAGCATTTTCCCCGATATTTGACTCAGAGGTATTATAATGCTATTTGCTTTACGTCCCACTAACTACTTTTACTGTTTTCGGAAACGCCGAGGTGACGGACAGCAGTAGTTCTTTTACGTGCCAATAAATCTACTGACACGAGTCTGACGTATTTGAGCACCTTCAAATACCACCGGACTGAGCCAGGATCCAACCTGTCAAGTTTGGGTCAGAAGGCCAGCGCCTCAACCGTCTGAGGCACTCACGCTGGCCAGGAGTATTATGAAAGTAATACAAATGATGTAACTATTTATTTGTGGACGGAATACCAAATAATGAAAACACATTATACTTCTGACAATTTTGAACTGAACTAAAACAACTAATATTAAAGAGATCTATTTAGATGTTGCATTTCATTTTTTTATACCATGTCACGTCGGCCTCGTGCTAGTAAATCTACACCTGCAGACAAAATTCCGGCAAGTGTGCCTCTCCGAAATCCCTAGTAGTAGTTACCAGGCGTGAAATAATAACATTATTATACCAGGTCATTTCTCCACATTCCACGTTTTAGTTGGAGAGGCTCAGATTTAACGCAGCGAGTTTTGATTCCACTTTTAGATAAACAAATTCTAGGTCTGGTAACTATTGGCCAGCCGCAGCAACAGAAATAATAGAAACCCTGGGAGAATTGCTCAACAGCAATGTCAGGTGACACGGAAAAGCGATCATATTCTTCGTCTCCGTATTCTTTAGTGTTACAAGATGTTCTCTGCACTGTTATAGGCTACTATGATGAGGATTGTAGACTCACAATTAGTTTCAAAAAAATATTAGAATCTTTTAAATGTAAAAAAAATCAACGACAACGGTATTGTACATAAAGAACGCAAAAACGAAGTGCTGCCGACTAAATAAACAAACAAAGGTCAGTATACCATTATAATAAAAAAGAAGTGGAGGACTTCGGTCATCTGATGAACGTTCTGTACTTGTACACAGAAGATCAAACCATGAATACTGAGCGTCTCGTTCAATGAGTATGCCAACGGCCATAGCCGTGTTGAAACACCGGATCCCGTGAGGTCTCCGAAGTTAAGCAACATTGGGCGTGGTCAAGATTTGGATGGGTTGCCACGCGCTGTTGGTGGTGTAAGGGAATGGAGGAGCAGATAGGTACTGGCCACCCTACCGTACCTAAACTCCGGCTCAGTCACACCTCTGCGGAGGTTCGAACCTCCCTTCGGGAAGAATACATCCTTACTTTACCTTCAATGAGTGTCTGTTGATACTACTGCATCGAATATCGATGATATATGTGAAGCAAATTAAACTAACTTCAAAGTCCCCACAACACAAAACTCCGTCAATTGATTTGTTTAAATGAGGGTGGAACATTGATGTCAAGTGTTTTCATTTTGATATTTTGTACCGTACTCTTAGGCCTAATGTATGCTGCACCATTTGTTTTGTGTTACAAACTATTTAATGGAACATGATTTATTATTGGACTACAGCTGTGAAAGCTAATACACCTTAATTTTCCTCTGTGTTTAACTTCGCACTGACATAGGAACGTCTTATCTTGACAACGGGTTAGAATAACCATAGGACTGAGAGGGAAGCAACTGTGGCTGGTAAGCAATCGGAAACAACGGACAACCATCGTCAGAGATGCGAACAGTGGGGTTCGAACCCGTAACTCCCGAAAGCCAGCTAACGGCCATGTGACCTAAGAAACTTCAGAAATTAATTCGATAATCATAAGGAAAATGTTCCCCAAATCTGCTACTCATTCTGAGTAGCGGACAATTCTTAACGGACATTATGCAAATCCTTATCAAATCAGCAAATAATATTAACTTTTCCCAGGCTGTATACCTGTTTCAAAATGTGTTTTTAAAGAATCATATTCAACAAAAGCTATTGACAATTTTCACTGAATTTCACTGAGCTTGTTGTGGTTACTAAAAACTTCTTAGCTTAGATTCTTGCGGGCTCTTCAGTTTTCTTCTATGTTTTCTAGGCCCATCCAAGGTACGAGTTCGCGTACGGAGTAACTGACCACCACACCGGCGACAAGCACGGCCAGAAGGAGTCTCGTGATGGACATCATGTCGTGGGCGAGTACACGCTGAAGGAACCTGGTGGTAATGTGAGGACCGTCAAGTACCACGCTGACAACAAGGGAGGCTTCATCGCTCACGTCACCAACAGCGGTGGTAACGACCACTCTGGAGGTACCTATGGCGGTCATGGACATGGAGGTGGTGGCTATGGACATGGTGGACACGGGGGTGGTGGTGGAGGCGGTCACGGGCATTAATACCACTAGAATACTGATAACGGACCCGAAAACCAAAATGTTAACGGAACATAACCCACTGAAGTTGTTGAACACAACTCAACATGACATCTTACTGCTGTTAGAAAAGGCACAAGGATCAGATAGCAGTGATTTGAACTTTTTTATCCAAACAGCATCTGCCATGGAGTGAAAGCTGTTTGGCGCCTTAACTTATCTGGTCGATATTATATGTGTAATTGTTAATATTTTATTGTACTGTAATTGTTATTCTTGTTTCTAATATTAAATGTTACTTTTATAATTATAATATTTGTTGGTGTTTTAATGTCACTGTGACAAATTTACTCATGTATGAATGGCCTAGTTCACAAAATTGTGAAGTGCAAGCTGAAAACTAAGTAGAAGTGAATAAAATAAATTCTTCAATGGAGTGACAAGTACTCGACCTACTTGACCGTACTTCGTCTCCCTGCATCACTCCGCGAGATCATGCTAATTGGAAGTACCAGAGTGACCGCAATGGAACTTAAGACACCAGAACAACGATGCCAAAGAAAGACAAGGGCCACGAAGGGCGTGAAAATGAAAGACTCCCTAACACTCAAACCTAATAGCGTCGGGGAAGAAATGAACAAGAGTTGACCAATGGGGGTCGGATAGGACAGATGAAAGTGAGGAGACTGATAAAAGTAAGTGGAAGCAATATCAGGACTCCAAGAGCTCCGTAGTCGCCAACCCACCTCCCAAGTTGAGAGGCCCTAGGGCCCCCTTTAATCGCCTCTCACGACAGGTAGCGTGTATTCCTATGGTGTTATTCTACCGCCCCCACCCACAGGCGGTAAAGAGGGATGGGGAGGGAAAGAGACAGCAGTGAGTAACAGAGTTTTAAAATGTTCTGATCATGCTGATGAGAATTGTTTTTAAGGAGCCTAACAAAACGTTCTGATGTCTTTGAACAGCAAGCCGGATGGAAAAGTGTGTGAACTAATCCGGTATTCAACATTATCGTAGAATTGTTTTGCATTTATGATAGATATTAGGTTTTCCTTATTCGCTCGGATTATAACATTGTCATGACCAGAGGCTGTGTCCACTGTTATTTTACTTGTTGCACGAGTTCCTCCTCCTTGCTTACCGTTATGTCATAAAATTCGTTGAGTGCTACCCGCTGCGCTTCAATCATGCAGTCCGGATTCTCTTCTCAATTAGTGGAATTGGAATAGGTGGAAGAGAAGTGAAGGTCAACATATTTAACACTTGAGTTAGACGTAGGCATTTGCGGGTTAAGAACTTCCCTTACAGCTTTTCTTCATTGTTTGTAGCGGAGGAATTTTATTTCTTCGTAACTGTATTTATCGAGTCTCTTCTCTCGGTCCCTGATGGTAGTGCGTTCTTGGTTAGATTGATTTTTTTATGATCGTTGAATCAGTGCATCACGTTTAGCATTCATGGATTCCAAGTATTTTTTGGTGGGGTGTTATGGACTCAGGAGAAGGCATTTCGACATTAATTCGGCAAATCCATTTTGGTTATGTCGAAATCATCGAGTGTAATCCAACTACAAAAGCGCATTTTCAACTGTGCAATATCTTCTTTGTACAGGTTCATTGAAGTGTGTTCGTTCATTGGGTCTAGTTCTTGCAGTTCGGTGTCTGGTATCTGGTCAGATTCTATACGTCGCTGTTTGGTTGCAACGCGTGGCTGCTAGCAAGCTGTCTGGACGTAGAACTACTTCTATATACCTTTGTATGAGGACGGGGTTTGGGTGTATTGACACTGAGATATAGTTTACAGTTAAGAGGATAGGGAGATGGATTATTACCAGTAGATACAACGCTGATACCTGTCTCTAGTATTGAACGATGGTAATCTTATCTAGGTAACTGATAGACTCCAAATAAATTCCAAGGTAGCAATTTGTGACTTGAACTACAAGATTAGAAATGGCACTAACACGGAGGAACTGCGCAGCGTAGGCTGAATATGTAAGCTATGAATACGGCACATGTACTATACCAAAAACAATCGGGCAACATAGTGACTTGGCCAAACATCTGGCGAGTTACGAGGGAAATAGGTGCTAGGAATTGCTCCGCTCATCTGTGAAGTTGCTGTTTTGGAACTCAACAGTGTGCTATATGAAGCGAAATTTGTATTATAATAAGCGAGTACAGAAGTAAATAAAATATTATTTCGTTAAGGAAATAGAATGATATGCCAGGAAATGTGAAATAATTTGCAGGAAGTTAGTTTACTGGGCTCTCAGATTTTTACAGATTTTCCAATGGACATTGTGCCCCGAAGCTTACATAACCAAATGTTAGACTCTAGATTATGTTACATATCTTCTTCTAATTTCCTGGCCGTATGTGTACCCATAAAACGGGCACTCTCAAACTCACTCAGGGTCGGCCCGTCTGACTCGGAGAGAAAATGTCCGATGTTTTTGTACCAGATCTAATGACACTTCAAGAGCTTTCCGTACCAAATGGTGTTCATTTCTTCTTCTGACGTGACCATACCAGCAGAGCCGTTTCTGTTCCGTCTTGTCGCTAATGGGCACAACTTTAAAGGATCCTCGCACGTGTTCATTGCGCACTCCCTCACGCAGAGTGACTCCCGCCGACCATCGCAACATCCGTATATCTGCGACATGCATTAGCTGGTCATGCTTTTTCTGCCTTGCCCAACATTCGGAGCCGTACATGAGGACAGGCCGGACAGTGATTTTGTACACTTTGCTCTTTAATTTGAATGGCATCCGCTTATCACACAGAACACTAGTAAGAGACCGCAATTTCATCCAACCGACAAATATGCGGTGCTTGACGTTGCATCGATGTTACCATCAGTTGTGATGGCTGATCCAAGATATTTGAACTTGTCGGTCATCGTCAATGGTTCTCCAGCAAGGAAGACAGTGTTGTATGGGCCCGCTTGCCCTGGCTGCACAAAGTTGAAGAACAAGTACTCTGTCTTCTTGTGACTTATTCATGACCCATTCGCATGTAGTATTACTCGCCATCGTTCCAAGACTGCCTCAACCTCCTGACATGACACACCAACCAAAACAATATCGTGTGCATAAAGTATGGTCTGTCATCAGCTGCTCCGTCAGGTAGTTGATGACAATGTTGAACAGTACCTGACTCAGTGCCGACCCCTGATGTACACCAACATCAACACCCTGAAACACCTGCAGTGCTTTTCACCATAGCAGATGGACGTAGGTACATATCTTGGATCATCTTCACATATAGCTCAAGAACCTTTTGATGTTGTAGTGCTGCCCAGACAGTATCTCTAGGAACGCGATCGAAGGCTTTTTCCAGATCGATAAATACCATCAGTTTTTACGTACCTCATGGCGTTTCTCAATCAAGGTCCGCAGTCTGAATTGCGTCACTTCTTGACATACTTGATATGAAACCACAGTGGTTCCGGTGGATGTTAATCAAACCCTTGCTGCAGTCTCCTATGACGCGCTCCCAGATTTTGAGTGTGTGTGAAGTGAGTTTGATGCCTCGGCAATTCTCACATTCTCGGACATCACAGTTTTGCTTGTAGATGGGCACAAGGAAGCTTTGACGGAACTGTTCTGGCATTGGGAATCCATCGAGGATTTTGTTGAGCAATCTCGTCAGCCACTCATTTTCTTCGGCATCTACGATTTTCCATAGTTCAGCTGGATTATCATCAAGGCCAACCGCTTTGCCGTTCTTCATCTTTGACACAGCTGCTGCAATATTAGAAAGGGTGACTTCAGGCACAGGCCCCTCAACTGGACACTGCGGAACTGCTCTGTCTCGTGGAAACTCCTCATTTAGTAACTATTCGAAATACTTCTTCCAGCGGTTGTAATGGCTTTATCTTTAATCACAATCAGTAATGTTCCCCGATCATCATGGACATATTTGGTGGCGACAATATCCCTGGATTGTTTTTTGCGCTACGCATCGACCTTGTAGATCCTCTGCACACCCTCTGGTGTCTCAAAGTCGTCATAGAAGCCTTGCTGCTCTTCACTTTTAGCTATTGCTGCGACTCTCTTGGCGTGATTTTTGATAATCGTATATTCTTCCTTTATGTCTTGTCCATTCTGGTTGTCTTTCTCTTTCCAGCATGGTTTAAAGGCAGTCCTTTTCTTCTTCAGTGCTTCATTAACGTTATATTTCCACCACTAGGTTTCCTTGTCTATTTTCATTCTACGATTAAAAACTCCTGCCGGTACAGCACTTTTGGAACCTCGTCCACATTTGATCTGGGGTGTCGTTGTCGTTCCTCTGCGTGTCTTGTACGATATACGTCCCGATATCATCAATGATTGGTTGTGCTGTCTTTATATCGCAGCTTGAACCACTTAATCTTCGTAGTTGGCTTGACTGTTGTTTAACCGACGCCGTAGCAATAGCTCTCCGATCAAAAGCCAATGTTGAGATGTCAGAGGCTCTCATGGGATGACCTTGCAGTAAATAAACTGAGCATATCACGGTTGCAGAGAATGTAGTCAATTTGTGTACATATGACTTTCTCTTCCACTCGGTTTTATGCCATTGAGCAGGTCATCACCGTGAATATGATAAGGTGCTCTTCCTCCTTCTGAAAATATGCGCTGACTACAGCTAGACTGTACGCTGAGGCAAACTGAAGAATCTCTTCACCCTGGTCATTCCTCATTCCGTAACCATATACATTCGGATAATCCTCTCTAGTCCTTCCAATATGACCATTAAAGTCACCCAACACATTCTTGTTCTCTTCATGTGGCATCTGCTGCACTAGATGATCGTAGTCCTCCCAGAATTTTAGTTTCGTGATTCCATCACAGCCAAGCTGAGGCGCATATGCAGAGATCACATTCAGGTGGACGGTATCATCCATGGCTTGTTTTACTACCAATAGACGGTCGCTGATCCGTGTGACTGAAATCAGCCTTCTGATAAGATGATTGGCGAAGACGATTCCTACACCATTTCTTACATTGGTATCACGGTTGTACAAGAGCATATAGCCATGGCTATGTTTCTGGCTTTTCCTTCTTTCCACTTTGTCTCCTGCACACCTGCGATGTTCATTCGGCGCCTTTCTAGAATTTCTGCTAGTTCGGAGGTTTTCCCAGTGAGCGTGCCAACGTTGCACGTGACGATTCTCAACTTTGGCAACGCATTTCCCGCTTTCTGCATGGGGGCAGGTGTCCTAGCTTTTGCCTTACTTTTGTGGGGAGGCAACCTATCTCTAGCCCCACTTTTGCGGGGAGGCGACCTATCGATCTACAAATATGTCGTGCTCTCATGGTCAACATGGTTTGGCAAAAAGTTTTACAGCCGGTTGGCTACTGACGCCAAGCCAGATTAGTCTCGCTGACTGTGACCTGGACGCAGCCGTTGACTCTACTGTTAAGTTCATCTGCCACCAGTCCTATTGCTGTTACTGGCAGTCAGCAGAGTCCCATGGACTTCTAATTTGAACCTTTCAAACAAGCCTCATGAGGTATGGTGAGATGGCTTCAGGTGGCATTTCCTCCATTGAAGGGGCCATCTCCCCCACCTAAAGAAGTTCATCCGCCCGAAGCCATTGACACCCTTAGGAATTCAGGTTATTTACCGCCGCCTAACACTCGGCGTTGAGTCGCTGGCTGTATGCTCTACTCGATTACTGCAGCGGGATGTTCCGGCCAGACGATGTTGTTACATATATATTGTCTATTAATTATTTTTTATTACTTGTTTAAGGCTGAAATTACATGAAGACTTGTCTAAGGGAGCACATGATATTCTGTCCCGCATTGAATGTGGAAATACATCTGAACTGAAAATATTTTCGGCTGATGAAATTAATCTGGAGAACCAGAAATTCTATTTTCATTCAGGTGAAATAAGTTCTTGTGAATTAAACTGCGATGCAGTGTAATTTTTACATGAAATGCTTCATGTTAATTTAGTTCCAGATTGAACTGATGATGAATCTGATAATGGATGACGAATTACAGATGTTGTGCACAATGATGACCATGTGCCACTGCAGGTGCAGTCCAGTGAAATAACACCAATAGTACACGAAGAAGGTACACCGCCAACATCAGAGGCAGGTCTTGACAAATACAACTTGAAAAAGGAACGTGACATAAAATGGATTGAGGACAACAACTCCTCCGATTCAATGGCATGTAGGCTACCCTTGCTCATTGTTATCAATTATTTTCACTCTCCAGTGGAATATTTCAGCACGTTTTTACCTGTGAATATGTTCGAAACAGTATCTCAAACTACAAAACTATATGTAATACGAAAAAATACACATTTTTTGCCAACAAATCCTGAAGACATTCTAACTCTTGTGAGGTTACACACTGTTATGGGTAACTTTAACTATCCTAGAGTATGATTATAATGGGATGAAAAACTGCTTATTCCTCTATTTTAAGAGAGTATGGTTCTAAGTGTAGTTTATAAATTGCGGCAAAACTAACCTTTTGTGGACACACAGGCAGAATATGCAAATGATTGGTAGGTTTGGAATGTCCGTCCTCCGCATGATGCAATTAGGTCGAAACGTTTGACAATTCCCTTAGAAACTAAACCCTGCTTTGAACAACAAATCATGCCATCTAGAGTCCAGTTAAATATTAAACAAGTCCACACCATGGGGAATATACTTCATTTTATGTGGTAAAAATTGTATTTTGAATTATTTCATCCATTATCATGTTTCTAGAAATCAAATTAAGCAATAATTCAAGGATTTGAACTATTGATCTGCTGTAGCGACACATTTGTCGAAGAAAATTTAATGAACCAAACCACCAATTATTCTTTGACAATTATTTTAGCTCATACTATTTGTTTCAGATGATCCAAAGAAGCAAATTTATTGTGCACGCACAGTACGAATAAATCGTTTCAAATGTCCATCTCTTTTATCAGATAAGGAACGTACATAGAAAGGCCGAGGGTTCTCTCCTCAAACAGTAAGTGCAGATGGCGATGTTCTAACTAAGTAGTTCTTAAATAAACTTTTATGCATGGGATCCAATTTTGTAAGTGTTCGTCACGGGGGTATCTCCAAAAGGTGGAATCAGTAAACAAAACATTACATTAACGTTTCAGTGCCAGAAGTGATAAAGCATAGGGGGAGTGGATACATTTACTGTAATTTTATGATTAGCATTTACACAACCTTCATTCAATCAAAAGTAGACACTTAGGATGATTGTCCGTGCTTTTCATATGGCTTGCACTATATGGAGTATGAAAATGATGACAAAGTACTTGGTGTACCAGGAAAGAACGTTCTGGGACCTGGTTCACTTTAGTAAACACATCGGAGAATCTTCGATCATCTCTCAAACTATTTGGCCTAAAAAGAGCGGGACGTCCTAGTGCCAGTACAGAACATGATGTACCAGAGGCGAAGCGACACAGGCACGCTGAGCAGCGCCCGATCAACGAAGTACGTTTGGATCATACAGACCATATGACAAAAAAGATGCATCAAGATGCAAGGCTTCAGAACGTAACAACAGAATAAAGGTCTTATGCCTAAAATGTAAAGTTCACCTTTGCATTAAAAGGGGACGCAATTGCTTCCAGAGTTATCACATTCCAACACCTGTTAGTGAAGGAGGTTCTTTATTCCTTTGGTCTTGTTTTTTTCCTGCTGGCAAGTGTCTCCGGATAGCTATAATGCAATCCTAGGCTCTGAATTGCCATATCAAACTTTTGTGTTATTTCGCAGCTTGTTCTGAGAATATTGTATTAAGTGAGGGATTTTTGGTAATATTCTTTTGGTATATTCCTTATTATAACTTTTAGTAAATTGTTTTCGAACTTATTGTATGATTAATTTACCTACTATGTACTTGTAAATATGAGAATGACTGAATAAAACCTAAAATATAACCTACAACCATCGACTCACTGTGTCCATTACAATGGACATTAATATCTCTAAAATTGCTCAACCTGACTCCAAACTCAGATATAATGAATCAGAATGTTTCATTTAGCAAGTGTACTAACCTTCAGAATTTTGGGTCAATTAGAAAAAAAAAAGCGTGACTGAAAGAGTTAACAAAAAGATTAACTTAACACACAGTTAAGATATTAAACAGTATCGAACGAAAATCATGTCTTGAATAAGATACCGTACTATGAAGACACGGAAAAAATGTTAAGAAAAACAACTATTTTGTCACAACTGTATACAGTACATTGTGTTTAGTGGATATAAGAGTGCCTCTGAACACTTAGGACACCATTCTTTTGCCACAACCATGCACTTCCCCCCCCCCCCCCCCCCCCCCAACGATTTCCCGAATCCCGTCCACACGTCACGAGATTTGTTCCCTGCACAATTACCAATTCTGCATATCACTCGGGTACCATAATTCTTGGCTTGTTGCTTTCACTGATCATGAAAGGGCCGCGACGGTTTGGTGGGATACACTTTCTCTGAGCCGTATACAAAGCGCCCAATTGAGTAATTTGGCCACGCTTCCTTAATCTGCTCCGGTAATGGGCAGGTAGCGCTCACATCGATTGAGCGGCAGAGGTTTTCTGAAGGCTAAAATGAAAAAATATCCTTGGCTCTATAGTGGCACATTTGGTGTCTACACGATAAAATTCATTAAAACTCGCCATAGGTCACCCAAGAGTATTTTGGTTCACAATTGCGATCTGGCGGAGTAAACCGGAACGTCGAAATTTTCACGCAAGTAGTCTTGATGGCGTCACCTCAATATGCCAACATCTGATGCCTGAGGCCTTTCAATTATTATTTTACTTCACATCTGCCACTAGCGCCAACATCTCTATATGCAAACAAAGCATATTGATTCATTTATTTTTCGGGGTCTAGAAGCACTTTCGAACACTTTCAAATAGTAAGCTTAATTATATTTTGTGACAGCCCCAAAGTCGTCGTCCTGCCAAATTTTCACCCGTTTAGACCTAGAAATTAAATTCTTTCAGGTAATTCTTGGCATTTTAAAAATCTGAACTATGGTTGACAGTCAAAGTCCCCCAACCAAACCGCTTCTTATAGTTGACAGAACATTCAACTTATTTGTAAGCTTTGATGATGTGAAAAAGTTATCATCAGTCACATTTAGGCCTTTCCCTGTGAATTGAGTCATCCATTGGTGAACTGCTTTCTCACCAACTGATTCATGGGCAGGACTTGTATCATCTTTGCCTGTATATGAAAAACCGTTGCACACACATTTCGTGTCTACATCAACAGCTAGACAAAGATTAATGCCATATTTATCTGGCTTACTAGCAATGTACTGCAAGAACGGACACCTACATTTAGATGGAAATAGCAGTTCATCGACGATAACATTTGGACCTGGTTGGAAACCAAGACATTTTTTTTTTTTTTTTTTTTTTTTTTTTATGGAAGGATTCCATACCTGGGATGCAAGGGCAAACTTATCTGTACTCAAATGCTGTCTTCGAGTCACTGTATTTTCAAATCTGAGGTAGGCCCTATTTCATGATTTCTGTAAACCGATCCCTTCCCGTCGTCTCAGAGAAGAAGGGTGCACCCCACGTTTTATTCCACAGACTCCTCCTCGGAACTGACTTCCTTCTATATGCACCACTAGCATACAATACAGCACAGAAGGCATGTATTTCCTCCAGCGTGATACACCATGTAGCATCTCCCGACTTCAAACTTGCCACCGCTTCGGTACAATTTTTAATATGTTTCAGAACACCCTTACCTACCCGAAGACGCAAGGCACTGCCTAGAGTATTCTGTGAGATATTTTTAAAATATGGACTTAGCTCACTGTTTTGCCGAAGAATATTCTGGTTTCCGCGTCAACCAGAAGTACCGGATCCGCAAGCGTTCAATATGCAGCTGGTTCTACATGACCTACCGGGAACTTTGCGGACTGAGATTATTCTTTTCTTTGAGTAGCTCTTACAATTCGTGTAATACCACGTCCTCGAAAAGGTAATGCGACCGAAGGAGCTTCGACATGTGAAACGAGAGTTACATCTGGTTCTGTTTCACGACTTTCATCTCCACTTGTTGATGCAATATTATTGTTCCTATTCATCTTTTCATTACTGTAGGCGTTCCTCAAATATTGTCGTGTAGCCATAATATCAAAACATATGTACAACTAGCTGATGTACCCGTGCTTCGCTACGGGATTCTCAGAAAGACTGACTTGGTGGTTTTCCTAACTTAATCCAACATAGGTCATTACAAAAACGTCAGTAGGAATGTAGCGATTGAAAGCAATGTTATCATATAAAATACTCGATCAAATGAAACACCGCAAACTTTCTCACTTTCAACGAACAGTACTACGGTGCCGATCTAAGAGTCCGAAGTTCCACAGCTGGAATAACCAGGTCGCAGACTGCCGTGAACACTCCTCTGTCATTATTCCGTTAAACATGCACACTACTCATTCCAATCAGTGCCTCCGAGTAGGGACTGAATAGCTCGAATACTATGATGAACCAATGTGTTACGAACCAGATATATCAGAAAATGTATGAACCAGAGGAATGGCATGCTACTTCCCGCCAATATACAGGCAGGCTGTTTCAGTCGGTACGACCAGGCGAGTTGGCCGTGTGGTTAGGGGCGCGCAGCTGTGAGATTGATATATATAGATTTATCTATACGACCACTAATGACATAAATAACTTATTTGAGAATTACATTTCAGGCCTTCCCCTAAACTACCATTTCACTCAGCGTGAATAAAATAATTTATAGCCTAGATGGTAGTGGATCATCACCCGACATTACATGACGATTTTCATTAAATTCTCTTCAGCCGTTTCCTCTTGATGCGTGTACATACATACATACATACATATAGACGGACAGACAGAAATTACGGGAAAGTAAAAAAATGCATTTCCTTGTTACTGTAGACATGACAGATACAGAAATACCATTCATTTCAAATTCTGAGCAATGTACAGGCAAAACACTTATTTTATATATAGATCACATTTCAGGCCTTCCCCTAAACTACCATTTCACTCAGTGTGAATTACATTATTGATAGCCTAGATTATAGTGACCTATTCCCAGACTTTGCATACCAATTTTCGAGAAGATACGACCACTAATACAATAAATGTTTGACAATTAAATTTTAGGCCTTCCCCTAAACTACCATTTTTCTCAGCGTGTATAGCCTATATTGTAGCTACTTATTTCCAATGTTTGTCTACTGTTTTTCATTAAGGCACGACCACTAATAACATAAATATTTGAGAATTAAATTTCAGGCCTTCCCCTGAACTATCATTTCACTCAGCGTGATCAAAATAATTTATAGCCTAGATTGTAGCGGTTAATCACCCGACTTTACATTCCGATTTTCATTAAATTCTCTTCAGCCGTTTTCTTGTGATGCGTGTACAGACAGACAGACAGACAGACAGACAGACAGAAATTACGGAAAAGTAAAAAATGCATTTTCTTGCTACTGTGAACATGACCGATACAGAAATACCATTATTTTCAAATTATAAGCAATGTACAGACAAAACTCTTATTTTATATACAGGGTGAAGCGAAATTCGCGCACTCAGGCGTCGCAGCGCGACTGCTCACATGCCAGCAATAAAAAAAGTCTCTCACAAAAGTTCGTCCTTCGAGTATATCCGGCAGAAAAAGGGCGTTGAAGAGTGGCAATCTGGCAACACTGTAACCACATGTAGGGTAACTACCTCTGTCAGCACGTATTCTTTGTGCTGTACAGTTGGTGCAGTGGTTACAGTTTTGGGTTAGCATTCAGGAGGTCGGGGGGTCGATCCTGGGTTGAAGCGTATTTTTTTTTTTCATAAATGTAGTCCAGGTGGTATGGTATCTGGCAACTTAATCGTCAACAGCCATTGCAGCGGGTCCTCTAGAAACCCTTTGCACTTACATACTACGATCCTACAAATGGACGAACAATCGTTTCCCTTGGTCAGCTTTGAAAGACGTCCTTTCCACGTCGTGGGCGTGAATTTATTCGCACAAATTCATATACTAAATGCGAAACCTGTTTTCTTTCTACCGTCCTCCAACGATCTCATAGATTAGTAGCAACTGTTATTCTTGCCTCGTTCAAGTCCATTGTATTTCGTAAGGGCTTACGTTACCAGTAGGCCTAGCAAGGTATTTGTTGTGTTCAGCGTTACAAAATGTTGTAAATGTAGGATACATGAGACCTAAGGTACGGTGTCTTACTGTATTACAGTATGTAATGTCCGATGGAAATTAGTAAACAAAAAATTGCGCCTTAACCCAGGATCGAACCCTCTACCACCTGCATGCCAACCCAAAACCCTATCCAATGCACCAACTGCTCAGCACGGATGTATGATGCTGACAGAGGTACTTACCGTACATGTGGTTACAGTGTTGCCAGATTGCCACTATACAACGTCCTTTCTCTGCCTGATATACTCGCAGGACGAACTTTTGTGAAATACATTTTTTATTGCTGGCATGTAGGGAGTCGCACTGCGACGCCCGAGTGCGCGAATTTCGCTTCACTCTGTATATAGATTACATTTCAGGCCTTCCCCTAAACTACCATTTCACTCAGTGTGAATAACATTATTGATAGCCTAGATTATAGCAACCTATTCCCCGACTTTGCATACTAATTTTCGTGAAGATAAGACCACTAATACAATAAATATTTGACAATTAAATTTTAGGCCTTCCCCTAAACTACCATTATTCTCAGCGTGTATAGCCTATATTGTGGCGACTTATTTCCCATCTTTGTCTACCGATTTTCATTAAGACACGACCACTAATAACATAAATATTTGAGAATTAAATTTCAGGCCTTCCCTAAACTACTATTTCGCTCAGCGCGATTAAAATAATTTATAGCCTAGATAGTAGCGGTTCAACATCCGACTGTACATTCCGATTTTCATTAAATTCTCTTCAGCCGTTTTCTCGTGATGCGTGTACAGACAGACAGACAGACAGACAGACAGACAGACAGACAGACAGACAGACAGACAGACAGACAGACAGACAGACAGACAGACAGACAGACAGACAGACAGACAGACAGACAGACAGACAGACAGACAGACAGACAGAAATTACGGAAAAGTAAAAAATACATTTTCTTGTTACTGTGAACATGAACGATACAGAAACGCCATTCTTTTCAAATTCTGAGCAATGTACAAACTCTTATTTTATATATAATTACATTTCAGGCCTTCCCCTAAACTACCATTTCACTCAATGTGAATAACATTATTGATAGCCTAGATTATAGCGACCTATTCCCCGACTTCGCACACCAATTTTCGTGAAGATACGACTACTAATACAATAAATATTTGACAATTAAATTTTAGGCCTACCCCTAAACTACCATGTTTCTCAGCGTGTATAGCCTATATTGTAGCGACTTATTTCACATGTTTGTCTACCGATTTTCATTAAGACACGACCAATAATAACATAAATATTTGAGAATTAAATTTCAGGCTTCCCCTAAACTACCATTTCACTCAGCGTGATTAAAATAATTTATAGCCTAGATTGTAGCGGTTCATCACCCGACTTTACATTCCGATTTTCATTAAATTCTCTTCAACCGTTTTCTCGTAATGCGTGTACAGACAGACAGACAGACAGACAGACAGACAGACAGACAGACAGACAGACAGACAGACAGACAGACAGACAGACAGAAATTACGGAAATGTAAAAAATGCATTTTCTTGTTATTGTGAACATGACCGATACAAAAATAGCATTCTTTTCAAATTCTGAGCAATGTACAGACAAAACTCTTATTTTATATATATAGATTTATGAACTATTACAAAGCTGTGAATATGACAATGAACCTGCCACCAAAACATTGTCCGGCTCCATGGCTCCATGGTCCAGAGGGCCACGGGTTCTATTCCTGGCCGGGTAGGGGATTTTAACCGTTATTGGTTAGTTCCGATGGCTCGGGGACTTGGTCTGTGTATGACATCTTCATCATTAGAATTTATCATAGCTAGGGCCCCATCTTCATAGACGCGCAGGTCACCAAACGGTGTCTACTCGAAAGACCTACACCAGGCCTCTTCGGAGGCAACTCACCATTATTTACCAAAAGACTGGGGCATATAATGAAAGGGCACATCGCAGTATATTGAGGCAACAATGAATTATTTTCAACTAGCTGATGTACCCGTGCTTCGCTACGGGATTCTCAGAAAGATTGACTTTGTGGTTTTCCTAACTGAAATCAACATAGGTCATTACAAAATCGTAAGTATCAATGTAGCGATTAAAAGCAATGCTATCATATAAAATACTCGATCAAATGGAAAGTCGCACGTTTTATCACTTTTAACGAACAGTACTTCGGTTAGATTGCGGTGCCAATCTAATAGTCCAAAGTTCCAGAGCTGGGATGACCAGGCCGCAGATTGCCATGAACACTCATCTGCCATTATTCCGCTAAATATGCCCACTGTTCATTCCAATCAGTGCCTCAGAGTAGGGATTGAATAGCCCGAATTCTATGATGATCCAGTGTGTTACGTACCAGTAGTATCAGAAAATGTATAAACCAGAGGAATGGCATGCTAAAGAAGAAAGTTATCTAACTCCCCAGCTAATTCCCATCAATATTCAGGCAGGCTGTTACACTCTGTACGACTGGGCGAGTTGACCGTGTGGTTAGTGGTGCGCAGCTGTGAGCTTGCATCCGAGAGATAGTGGATTCGAACCCCATTGTCGGCAGCGCTGAAGATGGTTTTCCGTGGTTTCCCACTTTCACACCAATCAAATGCTGGGCCTGTACCTTAATTAAGGCCTAAGGCACTCCTAGCCCTTTCCTACCCCATCGTCGCCATGAAACCTATCTATGTCGGTGCGACGTAAATCAAATAACAAATACTCTGTACGCAGCAGTAATCCTATCTACCGGAGATGAGGGGCAACAGTAGACACAAAGCACATCACGACAAACAATGGTCAATGTAATGTTATTGTTGATCAATGTTATGAGCGTTCTATATTGTAGGCCTACACATTTAGTTTTCTTTCGACTCTGTGATTTGTAAAATATTTTATACCGTAAACTGTAGTTTCTTATTCTCCGACTTTACATACAGATTTTCATTAAATACTGTTTACCCATTTTCTTGTTACTCAGCGCTGATATGGACTTAGTAACAAAAATCCAAATTCATGAATATATTTGTGATCATAGCCAGTACGGTATGTATAAGACATGAATAATAGGAAATTTAATACTATATAACCTTAGTTATGTAGCATTCATCGGTTACACCTCTAATAAGAAATATTTAAGAATTACATTTTAGGCTTTCCCCTAAACTACCATTTTACTCAGCGCGAATAAAATAATTTACATCCTAGACTATAGCGACTTATTTCTTGACTTTGCATACCGATTTTCATCAAGATAGGACTACTAATAACAACAATATTTGAGAATTAAATTTTAGGCCTTCCCCTAAACTACTATTTTTCTCAGCGTGAATACAATGATTGATAGCCTAGATTGTAGCAATGTATTCCACCAACTTCGCATACCAATTTTCTTTAAAATACGACCACTAATAATATAAATAGTTGAGAATTCAATTTTAGGCCTTCCCCTAAACTACCATTTCACTCAGCGTGAGTAAAATGATTTATAGCCTAGATTGTAGCGGCTCATCCCCCGACTTCACATACCGATTTTCATTAGACCACTAATAACATAAATAGTTGAGAATTCAATTTTAGGCCTTCCCCTAAACTACCATTTCACTGTGTGTGAGTAAAATGATTTATAGCCTAGATTGTAGAGGCTCATCCCCCGACTTCCCATACCGATTTTCATTAAATTCTCTTCAACCGTTTTCTCGTGATGCGTGTACATACATACAGACAGACAGACAGACAGACAGACAGACAGACAGACAGACAGACAGACAGACAGACAGACAGACAGACAGACAGAAATTACGGAAAAGTAAAAAGTGCATTTTCTTGTTACTATGGACATGACCGATGCAGAAATACCATTATTTTCAAATTCTGAGCAATGTACAGACAAAACTCTTATTTTATATATATAGATTGGCGTCATGACCTGTTACGCTGTTGAAAAGGGGAGATAGGATGTGTTTACCAACTAAAGCAAAAATACATGATAGAATTATACATTTTATATGAATTTTTCGTGGCTCTGTTTGTCTCGTAGGAAAGGCTGGAAGGGCATGGTGACGTGATTTCCAGACTTGGCACATGTTTTACAGACGAATGCCCTTCCTGTCGCTAAACTCCGTCGAGATGTTGAGTTTGAAATGAACGGTAAGACACAAAAGAACAATCAGCCTTCGAGCCAATGGATTTCATAATTAAAGCCAGAGCTTCCTGACCCAGACGCGGATCGAACCTGGGACCTTCCGAATGCCAGCAGGCAGAATTATTTAGATGGTAGCACAGATTATTCTGTATTAATAACACAGTGCAACAGTGAAAACATTTTTTTCTGAAAAGTAGGTGTACTTTATGTATTTCTGCCTCCTGGATTAGAAAATGAGACTGAAAATATTTGGAAAAGATCCAAATCATTATTAGCAAAGTATGCGTTATGTGCCAAAACTGTGGGTGATAATTACATATTGAAGTAGTACATATACACGGCACACGAATCCTGCTGAACTAGAATACAATTTTAAATCAACAACATATTGAAATACGCACACATTGAACAGATGCATACAGAAAATGTGGTAGAATACAAGCACTAACGTAATTCATTCCGTGCTTTCTAGTTGTCATGGCGTGACCCCTGGACTTCCTCTTATGGGGCATTTCCGTGTGCTCACTGTGAAGCATCCAGCAGTAGTCTCCCATCATCCGAACATCCCAAGTGCCCTGGTATCGTCGTTCCATGTCCTTTATATCCTGATGGAACCTTTCACCCTGTTCCTCACTTACAGCACCCAGGTTTGGAGGAAAATGTCAAGGTGAGAATATAAAAAATGTAACTTCAGACTCATGGAGCATCCCAACATTTCAACTTCGGGAGCATGTCCTACACTATGTCCACATACTCTGGGCTACGATTGTTTCGCAGGAAGTTTCGAACTACACACTTAAAGGCAGTCCACACTTCTCGCTCCACGGAATTCATTGAATGAAGGAGACCTTCGTCTAGCATTAATTTCCGAATATCAGGACCAGTGAACACGCCCTCCTTCAACTTAGCATTAGACAGGTTGGGAAACTTGTTACATAGATATTTGAAACAGTTGCTACACCTAGGTAATGCTTTGACAAACTGCTTCATTATGCCCAGTTTGAGGAGCAGAGGTGGCAAGAGTAATCTGTCCCTTTCCACTATAGGATCACACTAAGATATGTTTGTCCCCTGGAACCAATTCCAACCTTCGGGGCCACGGCTTTTGCATATTATATTATATTAATATTATATTATATTATATTATATTATATTATATTATATTATATTATATTATATTATATTATATTATATTATATTATATTATGATAAACACTAAATCACCATATGATGTTCAGAATATCAATCATAATATTATTATAATACCATTAAACTGCATAACCATTAATTAAAAATTTACGCGATTTGTGCAAAAACTGTGGGCGATACGATATTTTCAGTATCAGTTTCGAATTCAGGAGGTCGAAGCACATGAACAACGCCTACATTTTCGAAAACAATTTTTTGTGACTTTAAAATTTGTTGCATTGTGTAATCTGAGTGTGCATTAGATCAATTAAAAGCGAAAACACAATTAATGATCGCTTGAGCCTACATTCATGTTTATCACACTTACCTGGCATGTACGGAGAAAATTTGTCGCAGTGTCAGTAGTTGATTTCATGATTTGTAGATATGTAGTACAATACTTCTGTACACAATTCTCAGTATTTAGATTGTAAAAGTGTAGTTTCGGTAGATTTGCAGTTCTTAGAGATATAGACAGGAGGATGTGATTTCTTTCGGACATGTGTGTGTGTGTGTGTGTGTGTGCGCACGCGCTATGTGGGCAAATTTATGTGTGTTTTTTTTGCTATTTGCTTTACGTCACACCGACACAGATAGGTCTTATGGCGACGATGGGATAGGAAAGGCCTAGGAATGGGAAGGAAGTGGCCGTGGCATTAATTAAGGTACAACCCCAGCATTTTCCTGAAATGAAAATGGGAAACCACGGAAAAATCTCTTCAGGACTGCCGACAGTGGGGTTCGAACCAACTATCTCCCGATTACTGGATACTGGCAGCACTTAAGCGACTGCATATGGGTGTTTCAGCGTATAGGGAATATGATTTACGATGTTGTCCATTTTCCAGCGTTGATGGTTAATTTTGTTCATTGTAAGAATACGAGTTTTTTTCTTTTCCTTCAGTTCATTTGAAGTGACCACATGATACTAATAGTTCAATTAATTAACTGATAATCCATCCCGGACAGGTACATAGTTGATGTGTCGATTTACTTTACAACATTTGATCAAGCATATTCAAAAGAAATCAATTTAACTTGTTAATTTAATTATACTGTGAATATATAACGATATCATTTCAAATTAATTTTCATTACAAGAAAATTAATTATAGTATACTTAATGTTTATTTCTCTCGCTCGTCGCAATCGTCGCCATAAGACCTATCTGTGTCGGTGCGACGTAAAGCCCCTAGCAAAAAAAAAAAATTCTCTCGCTAATTATAATTTATATTTAAATTATTTTTCTTACGATTAATCGATGTATTTTTCAGATATATACGAAAATTTTACCTCGACGGCCTACTTTCACAAGAAATCATTAACTAATTTAATAATTCATATGCCGAAAGAACGAATTTAATGTTACAATTCAATTCTGTTTGAATAGTTAGGATAAATATTGTATACATCATCCCATTTATTTGAACTACACAGTTTAAAAAATGCTCCACAAAACAATACCTCACACCCAGGTATATTACCAACTAAACCTTTATTCTTTTCCGTTGAAGTATTCAAAAGAACATCGATGGACTTTCGTTCATTTTCAGAACACGGGGAAATGTCCAAATAGGGGCGAAAACAAAGTGATAACAGTCCTCCAGGGTGGATTTTTATCACAGTTGGACAGCTTCAGTATGGTGTATGTCCTCCACGAGCATTTATCACAGCTTGGCACCTACATGGCATGCTCCGTATAAGTCGACGGAGATCACGTTGCGGTATTAAGGTCCCATTATTCAATGAGAGCCTGTTCGAGGTCTTGGAGATTCTGTGGTGGAACAGGACGCCCACGAACACTTCTGTCAAGCCCATCCCACACATTCTCGATGGAATTAAGGTCGGGACTCACTGCTGGCCATTCCCACTCTTGAATGTCCAGTTCTCGCAAGACAGCTTTGGTGATGCGCGCTACATGAGCCCGGGCATTGTTGTGCAAGAGTATGAATTCAAGGCCAACACTGTATGCAGCAACCAACACATGCTGTAGCAGTAACTGCTCGATGTACCATGTGGCGGTAAGATAACCACGGACGACGACAAGATCCCTACGGCCATCAATACTGATGCCACCCCACACCATCAGAGAATCTTGTCCGAATCGGTCGCCTTCCTGGAGAACATTTGGCATGTATAGTGCGCGAACCGTTTCTTGAGCCCTGAGCTCCATACTGCCGAATGGGAACTATGGCTCAAGAATAGCTTCGCGTACTATACTGCTCACCACGGCGTCTCCATACACATCGACGTCCATCACGCTGGGTCAGGGGAAGTCTGGACTCGTCTGTGAACAACACAGGTCTCCATTGGCGAAGTTGCCAGTTGTCGTGCGTACGGGCAAACGGAAGGCGAGCTGCGCGATGTTGCTGCGTTAAACGGGGCACTCGAACAGGATGTCTGGGTCGTAACGACATTTCTCTGAAACTTGTTCCATACTGTCTGGTCAGACATTGTGACTCCAGTGACCCTCCTGAGGTCTTGTTGCTGTTCACTGGCAGTTGCTGAACGACGCCGCAACGCACAGATGTTCAGATATCGGCTATCCTGTGGGGTTGTCATGCGTCCACGACCTTGTCCAACCCTCCTTGCGAACTGGCCTGTCTCATTGTAGCGATTCAACAAGTGGTGAATAACTGACGGAAAGACATTGAGATCCACAGGAACACGACGAAAAGTTCATCCTTCCTGGATCAAAGTGATGGACCTTGCGACTTGAACCTCGTTAGAATGTCTCATGGGATGTGCTGGTTTACATACAACGTGCTCATATGACCGCAGTTGTCTGTACCTCACAACGACACACGGACGCACCGCTATTCACTTTGTTTTAAGGGGTCACCTGACAATTTAATGCATGGCTACGCCTACAGATGGAGTATAACTTCGATTTGACATACCGTGAGTAGCTAAGGTCTCAAGGTATGCTGTACGACCATTGGAGCCCCATCTACCAAATTAACGTTTACATACCAGACGTTAAAAACACGTTAAAAACACGTTCCCCTATTTTTAACTGTGTTTTTTCATGTTACCTCAAGGGCTAAATCTATTTCATAATTAACACAGTGATCATCCACACTCCCATAGTTAGCCAGGATGGAATTTTCTGATTTTCAATAAATCATGTGTGCTTCTTCTATTTTACGTCGCTTTTTCATCCCCATCACGACGCAGGTCGCCTACGAGAGTCAAATCAAAAGACCTGCACCTGGCGAGCCGAACTTGTCCTCGGACACTCCCGACACTAAAAGCCATACGTCATTTCATCTGCCGAACCTAGCGTTATTCACCCTGCCAGGTACGATTATTTATTTGGAAGTCAATCCTTAATGAGCTCCCTTGACACGTCTCCTGCTCGCTGCTGACCTTGTTACGGGGACAATACTCTACCACAACGATTTTGGGTAAAACTGAAACTGCAGTCCCTAAACGTAGAATGATGAAGAACTTAATTTCTCTTATTTGTACAGAATATAAAATGTATAGACTTCAAAAAGAACAAAAGTTATGAAATTACTTTTTAAAATCATGCCGTATGAAGTACGTAAAAACGAATACAGGTCAAAATAACCCGTCCATCATTCGATAGTGTTACGGCGAATCTGTCTTAACGTGTGTTACACCCAACCCTTTAGAGCAGAAGAAATGTACTCATTAGGTCGAAGATGCTGTCGATTAGATTGCTCTAGAAAGTTGTCTTACTTAACTCAATGTCATGGACAGGATACGGTAATCAAAACTCCCACTGCTGATGTCACAAACACGTGACAACGTTTCTACTCTGCACGTAACGTGTTTAATTCAATCTCTTATATTCTTTGTGAACTGTTGAGAATTGATCCCGGTATAAATAGCACCGTTTCTGAAGGCTTTGTCGACAGTCATCCAACACAGTCCACAGCGACAATTATGGCTTTAGTGAAGGTAAAGTAATATAGAACTCTAGACTAGTTCTAGTTCTTAGTTTCAAATTAACCCTTATCAATCTGGTTACATTACTCGTATCTATTTTCCTGGAAAAGTATGGGTTTATTGCTTAAGACTAATATTTAGATACTAATCTAAATATGAAATAAAATACAGTACTCTACATGATTACATGTCCGGCTCATTGGCTGAATGGTCAGCGCGGTAGCTTTCGGTGCAGAGGTTGGCCTTGCGATTTTAACCACGTCCGGTGAATTCCTCACAGAAACACAATTGTGAATACATCTCTCCGCGTTAAGTATGTGTCACGAAGCGCATCCACCCGTAAAACCGGCCTTAAATTACCATTACCGCCCAAGCCACATGACTGGCAAAATACCATGAAAGAAAGTAATTTGTTCATCACCTTTAATACCTGTAAACGACTTTCTTCCTTTGCACACGAAATGTTCTTCCAAGATTTCCATTCCGCCTTCAGCAATAAACTTTACAGCCTGATGTATGCTACACTTCGGTTTAGACTTCTTCACAATTTCAGAGCTGCTTAACACATCATTCCAAGTAATTAATTACTGAACTGAGGGAAACCGACCACGTCATTTTGAATGATAAAATGGTTCTGTTCACTGCTCGATGGACTTGATAGTAACTTTAAAACAGATAGTTTCATAATGTTTTCGCGTCCCGAATGAATTTTAATGCGACACTTAATTGAAAACCGGGATTGTCCTGGGAAAATTAGCACGAATGTAATCCCTCGTCATTAGGAATCCGAAAAACCCTCTCGTATCGATATAATTTTTAATATTAATTCTTTCCCTAGATACTTGCGCTGGTTGCGCTGCTTGCAACAGCGTATCTTAGCGTTAATGCTGGAGGTCATGGAGGAGGAGGTGGCGGTGGTGGTCATGGCGGCGGCGGCGGAGGGGGCCATGCACATTCTTTCGCCTATTTCCATGGCCCAGTAGAAGGTGATGCTCAGGAGGTCCACGTTTCTGATGGCCATGGCGGTGGAGGTGGAGGTGGACATGGAGGTCATGGAGGCCATGGCGGTGGTGGCGGAGGACATGGAGGTCACGGAGGCTATGGAGGTCATGGAGGACATGGAGGTCATGGTGGAGGCGGTCATGGATACATTGACTACGTGGTAAGTTCCATTCTAAAAGTATATTTCTGTTTAGTCCTGGTATTTAAAGTAGCAGCGATCTAAAACGCGTTTTTCTAGCTCTTTGGCTGAGTTGTCAGCATACTATTCTTTGGCTCAGAGGCCTCCGTGTTCGATTCCCGATAGGGACCGTAATTTTAACCGCGAGCTAGAGTTCCGGGGGTTGAATGTTTGTGTTAGTCGATACACCTCTTCATTTATGAAAAATACATCACATTACCATTCATCACAGAAACACGCAATAGTGAACACATCGTTCCAAAAGGGGTTGGCGTTAGGAAAGTTATCCGACCATAAAACAGGGATAAATCCACATAATCCGTACATTTTGCGTTTTGCGCTTTCATTTTCAAGAGACTCTATGACTCGCAACATATTTGTCGGTAACCACCCTCTAGCACACCTTTTAAGCCAAAACAAACCAATCCCCATGGCACTAAACGCCCTAGAAAGGGCCTTGGCCCGCCCCGCGACCGCCGCTCAACCCAAAGGGGTCGTGTGGTCAGCACGACGCATCCTCTCGGCCGTTATTCTGGGCTTTCGAGACCGGGGCCACCATCTCACCGTCAGATAGCTCCTCAATCTAATCACGAGAGAAAAATCCCTGACCTGGCCGGGAATCAAACCTGGGGCCTCCGGGCGACAGGCAGGCACGCTACCCCTACACCATGGGGCCGGCTACACCTTTTAAGCACAGTGTATAAAGTTAGCTCATTCTACAACTTATGTGCAAAATGGGAGGAAGAACCCTTCAAATGGGTGATTAATTTTTTAATTGACCGAGACCTGAGTCCCAAAATTTAGCCGGGCATTGTACTACAAAATAATTACATTCATCAATAAAAATATGTAGGAGGGATTAAGAACTGCCGTTTAACAAATTTTAATCCAGAGAATAAAACATGATCTTTCAAAGCATCTAAATACTTGTTAGTATATCGTCGCTGCCGGGACAAAACCTCCGTGTGTGGAATATTTTAGCTTAGAACTTTGGCCGGTAAGGTTCTGTCATTTAAGGTGCAATATTGTGTGCATATGGTCAAGGCATTCTCGCTCTTCATAATTGTATGTGCTGGGGGTCAGTATATCTCCAAAAATATTATCACATAGGAGGTTTTGTCCCGGCAACGACGATATTCCGAAGAAGTAGGCCTAATCCATGAATTCCAGCGTGTGTGCACGGGGAAAGTAAATATTATTGTTGGAAGATTTGGATGAATTTCCGCGAGAAAATTAATATAAGAATTTTTGTCGAATGTAAGAAAGGCATCTTCAATTTATATACAAAGTGGTTTAGTTGTGACATTTATTTTAAAATCACGTCTCCAAATAAGAATACCTTGTGCAGAAAACATACAACGTGCGTAAAATGTTCACCAATTATAGTCTCCAATGCTTTGAAACATGGCCCTATGTATCGAGCTGAATCTTATACTAAACCAATTACAGCCGGGCTGAGTGGCTCAGGCGGTGAGGCTCTGGCCTTCTGGCCCCAACTTGGCAGGTTCAATCCTGGCTCTGTCCAGTGGTATGTGATGGTGCTCAAATACGTCAGCCTCGTGTTGATAAATTTACTGGCACGTAAAAGAACTCGTGCGGGCCAAAATTCCGGTACCTCGGCGTCTCCGGAAACCGTAAAAGTAGTTAGTGGGACGTAAAGCAAATAGCATTATTAAACCAATTACATTTTCATATGAGATCATATTGTAAGTGTCCATGATTGCCCTGTTGCAAGTAGTACCATTTGCTTTGTCAAGAAAGGTGCTACTACCCAGAAATACGTCCGCGAAAACACATCATCTCTGCCTGTCTGAACACTCGTCTGCAACTATAACAATTGGATATTCTCGTAAGCGCTCCTTAACCACAGCTTTCATTGCTTCTCCCCAGCGAGGTACATATTCATGTCGCAAGGTAGTTGTCTTTGGCAGATCTCTCGATCCTGGCATGTACCTGAACGTGCAGCTGAAATACATGAGCTAAAACGACTTAAGCACAAAATCTGCACCATGCTACAATAATTAATACTGGACACTTAATGTGTTATTCTTTTATCGATTTTGGCCAGTTGTGGACCACGTAAATAACTCCTCATGACTTAAATTTTCTTTGGCGCCAGTACTCCTTCATCCTCCTGCTTGCTGCTTCTTTCCTTTCAGCCGTCCATTGTTGTTTCTTCTTGGTCGCTGTTTCTGGCTCTAGGAAACCCTTAAATGTGTGTAACTTTTTTCTGAAGGTGGTTCTATTGTGGATGTCTTGATGTTTGATGTTCAATTCTTGCAAATCTTTCTTCGTGTTAACAAACCATTTTTCATAAGAGCTGCCTTTCCTATTGGGCTTATTGAAGTGGTTAAAGATTTTCTTGGCAAGTCTGCCATCAGGCTTTCCTGAAATATGTCCAAAAAATTCTCTTCGCTTTCGAATGACATCTGAAATTGTACTGCAGGTGTTAATGTGTTATTATACCTACATTTATTTTAGTTTACAGATATCTTCTGTAAAGTTTAAACGCGGAAATGTCCGGGCTGCCGACAGTGGTGTTCGAACCCACAACTCCCGAAAGCAAGCTAAGGTTTTCTTTTTCCAAGTCCACTTTACTTGTTCTGAATGGGGGACACTTCTTACTAACGGACATACTGCATATCCCAAAACAAACTAGCTATCGACAATTTTTACTGTATTTTATTGAGTTTGTTGTGTTTACTGTAAATGTCTATGGTTTGAGGTGTTTGGTACTTGTGCCGAGCTCTACAATTTCCTTCTATGTTTTCTAGGCCCATCCGAGGTACGAGTTCGCGTACGGAGTAACTGACCACCACACCGGCGACAAGCACGGCCAGAAGGAGTCTCGTGATGGACATCATGTCGTGGGCGAGTACACGCTGAAGGAACCTGGTGGTAATGTGAGGACCGTCAAGTACCACGCTGACAACAAGGGAGGCTTCATCGCTCACGTCACCAACAGCGGTGGTAACGACCACTCTGGAGGTACCGGTACCTATGGCGGTCATGGACACGGTGGTCACGGAGGTGGTGCTGGAAGCGGCGGCCATGGATATGGTGGACACGGAGGTAGTGGCGGAGGCGGCGGTCATGGATATGGTGGACATGAAGGTGGCGGTGGAGGTGGTCACGGACATGATTACCATTAGAAGACAGATAACGGAACCGATAACTGAAGTTCGTACGGAACATAACCACTGAAGTTGTTAAACACATCTCAACACGATATTTTACTGCTGCCGGAAAAGCCACAAGGCAGAGATAGCATTGTGAAATGAACGTTTTTCGTTGTATGGTTTAGTCGAACTACATCTGCCATGGAGGGAAAGTTTCTTGGGGCCTTATATGGTCGATTATTATATGTGTAACTGTTAGTATTTTTTATTATTGTTGTTATTGTTATTGTTTCTTGTATTAAATATTACCTGCGCTTTCATAATTCAGTCTCGTATTATTTGTTGTTCAACCTCACTGTGGTTATTTTACTAATATATAACCGACCTCGTTCACAAAACGTTAAGGATAAATTGAAAATGATATTGAGGTGAATTAAAATAAATTTAGAAGTGCAGTAGCGGCAATTGCGAATTGGAAGTGGCGGTGGTGGTGGTGGTGGTGGTGGCGGTGGCGGTGGGGGGTGGTTGCACAAAAATTTATAGACAACAGTAAGTCCCGAGTCCAAGGGATATCGCGGGGGTGCGGGGGTGGGGTAGACATCAAAATTGAAAGAAATTGCAATACAATGGTAAGTTTTTGATGCTCTCTGAGCGAATTTCAATACAGGGTTGACAGTCTATCAACTTAAGTAAGGTCATTTAGTATTTGGCTACACACTAACGAAGTAACAGGCACCAGGTAGAACTGAACAGACACATTGACTGGGTGAGACTTCCAGATCGACGAATGAGCGTGGCAAGCGGGTACCTTGACAAAAATATACCCCTGCTACCCTTCGTTGCAGAACATGTTACACATTGCTCCGCGGATCTCCACTACTTGCTGTGGCGCTGTACAATTCGGGTAGCCGCGACGAATAACATTTTCTGCGTATTTGCGGGCTAAGTATTTTTCTCAATAAGTACAGAAATTAAAGGAAATAATTAGCTGAAAAGACAACAGGGTTTGTACAATTAAAGAAAATTAATTCCTAGTTTCAGGTGGCTAAAAATGTAGTTTTTGTCCACAAAGTGGGGGGGACTGCCTCCTGGCCTCCCCTAATCACCGCTACTGCAATAGAGTGACAAGTACTCGTCCTTCGCGCCTTCAGTTCATGCTTTCTTTGACTTCCTGGATCACTCTTCTAGACTATGCTAATTGGATTTAGCAAATGAGTTCTAAACTAATATGACAAAGGAATCGTTTCAGATGGATCAGAGTGATTGCGGTGGAACTTGGGGGATGATCACGTAAGACATTAGAATAATAATGCACGCCTGCAGTTCTTACATAGGTTATCCACCGCTAGACCACATGTATAAATTTTAACAGGAATATCTGGCAGTTACCTCGGTTGTATCAATAATAATAAGGTTATATTAATAAAATGCACGTTTATGGATCAACCAGATTTCATACTGTACGTTATTTTATCTTCCATTGTAAATGATATAGTAATACCGAACAGCCATATTTTTATGTATTATAAACTGTTCATGTTAGTAAAATAGGTTTGTAGAGGACAAATTCTGTTCGTGAGTCCATTAATCACTTACAGTAGAACTAGCAGTATTTTTCTGCGGTGCAGATACAAAGTCATTTACGCCATCATCATCTGATTGTTCCGAGTCGCCAAGCTACTTTTCAGCAATTAATTATAATACTACCGTAGATTCTATGGCAAAATATTTAGTAAAAATCTATACTTCGGATATGTTCTTTGATTATTCACTCAAGTTTCACTGAATTCTGTGTGGTCCAACCAAAATAATTACCGAGAGAGAGAGAGAGCGGTGAGCAACAGAGTTTTAAAATATTCTGATCATATTGATGAAAACTGTTTTTAAGAAGCCTAACAAAACTTCCAGATGTCGTCCTTTGAACAGGAAGATTGTACGAGCCTGATGGAAAATATTGGGAACTAATCCGGTATTCAACACATTTACGCTAGAAAATGGAAATTTTGCAAAATTATACCGCTTGGCCTGTAACCAATGAAGACATTCCAAAAAGTCGCAATGGTTATCTTCTTCCTCCCTGAGTATATCAAAATATAGAGGCAGATTTAACAACGCTGCAGAACATCGTTTCGAGGTATCTTTGCGGCTAAACGGTAAGTCGTATCCCAAAACGGACAAGACATTCGGTTTGCACTATGAAGAGTTCTGCAACTTTGGTTCTGTGACTTTTACTCGTATCTCGATACCGTATGCCTTACATACAGCTGCTTTTCCGATTTTACGTCAATTTTGTACATTTACCATGATTAATTTTACTGTTTAGCACACCTTCAAGACTGACAGAATCATAAAATATGGCAGAATCATTGGCAAGTCCATGGACCATATGCAAGACGAATTGCCTGATTCTAGCTGTCGTATAAGTATAGTATAATAGAAGGAATATTTGGAAACTGTGCTCAAATTTCAGGCTAAACCAAGTTTCTAAACCTATCTAATGTGTACCCAGTGGAGATACGACAAAAGGTAACAAAATCAAACTTGTAGATGGTTTCATCCTTCATACGCCTTCCAGATTTCAAATATCCAGCTGTTGTTTATAATTAATTGACACTGATTTTATTAAAAACATTTGGGACTTATGTACCCAAAGAATATTACACTCTTTACTCAATAATGTTATTATCCCAATGATCTGCAAATTATTATGAAGAGTATCCATTTTAGCTTTGGGATTTTTTAGAATCTAAAAGAGCTTCACTAACAAAAATTGTTAATTTTCACGATTAAAGACACCATCTATTCTCGATACTCATAATGTGTAATGTGACATTTTTTAAGAATATAATTGTTACATGCTAATTTTAAGATGTTTTGAATGTGTAATGTAATTATCATTATAATCCATGTATGAATAGATAATGTTTCAGACATTTGACCTTGAGGTTACCTACAGGCTCATGATGCCCTTAATAAGGGGCGAAACATCTACCTGAGAAGCCTACATAGTATGATGTAGATTTCATCCATGTAGCACGTGGCTTGTATTGAATAGGTGGTGATAATAGAATACATTATTTTTGGTGATAATTTGCTCATAGTCAGTTTCAATACGGATCAATCATGAGACTTGTCTTTTGCAATGTAGGGCCTATACAAAACGAAGATAATATTCAACAGTACGTGTATTATAGGAAAGTATCACACACCAATTCAAAGTTGGTTTGATTCATGAAAATGATACCCAAATTATATGTATTTAATTATAAAGTTTCCGAATTTTAGTAAGAGGGGAATTCTTATGGGCTTCTGTGTGGCATTTCTTAATGTAAAATAAATTCTTTAACCTGCCAGACTTAAGAGGAACGGAAAATGGTATACTTTCAAGTAACTCTTCATCATTAACTGGTGCGGCGCTGTGACCCAATGCCCACCACCAAAGATGAACTGTGGAACCAGGTGAATGCAGCATGGAGGGCTATACCCCACGACGCCTTACACGAGTCGAAGCCATCACGTACGGAACAAGTTACCAGTGCCCATGGAGGACCCAGAGCATACTTGGCAACAGGACACATGCTGAACAAAGGTGACTGAAATGCTAATCGTTTCTGCAGAACATACTAATGAACATGTCCTATGAATATGGATAGTCTTTCAGTGTGTTCTGCTTTTTATGAACATGAGTGTATATTTTGTGACTGCCCCGAACTCTTTTCCCAGTCAAATGTTCACACCCATTTAGCAGCATAAATTGATATCGGGGCATACAAATTTGACAAAATATTTGCAGATAATTCTTGGCCTGTTTAAAATCTGAACTGGGCTTGAAAGGGAAGATCTCCACAACCAAAAACCGCTCCATGTAGTTGACTGAACCTTCAGCTTATATGCAAGGTTTGATGATGCGTAAACGTAATCAGCAGTCACATTTAGACTTTTCCCAGTGAATCGAGTTATCAAACGGAGAACCACTTTCTCACCAAATGATTTATGAGCAGTCTTTTAGCATCTTAGCCTGTACTGTATATGGAAAACTTTTGCACACACATTACGTGTCTATATCAACAACTAGACAAACTTAATACCCTATTTATCTGACTTACTAGCAACGTACTGCAAGAATGGACACCTACCTTTGAATGAAAATAACTGTCATCGGCGCTAAGATTTGGACCTGGGTGGAAAGAAACAAGGTAGTTTTATATGGAAGGATTCCATACCTGAGATGCACGGAAAAACTTATCTGTGGGTAGTCAAACGCTGTCTTCGGGTCACTTTTCTGCCAAATCTGAGGTATGCCTACTTCAAGGTTTCTGTAACCCGGTCCCCTCGCATCGTTTCAGAGAAGAAGGGTGCACCCCACGTTTAATTCCACAGACTCTTCCTCGGAACCGATTTCGTTCTATATGCACCAAGGAGCATAGAATAGAATAGAGATGAAACTCAATGATAAATTTTCGGTACCAAGCCACTCGGCGCTAGTAGTTTCAGTCCCCGATCAGAGATAGCGCCACAGTGAGCATTTTGTGCACTATCTTACCGCTATTATCAACAGATAGCGCAGGGAAGTGACATCCAGCGCAGTGACGCACATCCGGGTACACTTACAGCTCCTCCCCCTCCTTTCCCCTGCCCCTCGCCCACCCACACCCCCTCGATAATAACAAAGTTCTACTACTTCCATGCCCAATACATTGTAATTCATATATTTTTTTAAATTTCCAAGTACTTACCATGTTGTAAATAATGATCTGATACCCCTAGTTCGTATGGCATACTATGTTACTGAGAACATAACCACACACCTCAAAGCAGCTTTAACTTCATATGAATGACACATTAACACGAAGCTGATATTATAACAAATAAGAAATCCCTTCGAAAGCAAGACAGCAGAGCACACCATAAGGAAGAGAATGGGGTTATCACATCAATATCCAAGAACCACATGAAAATAAAAATAACAGAATTAAATGCACTGAGACAGGAAATATTTAGAACTACATTAATAGAAACATTCAGGTTTCAGCCCCTGAGGTGTACTCAAACAGGAAATACAGGATTTCAGGAGGACTGGCGAAGATAAATTTCTAATAAACAAGCGCAAGGAACAATGATTTACAGCACAAGCACATGAGCACTTGGAATTCAAACACAAATACTGTAGCATCATGGGAACTATCGATTAAAATCGATATTAGTTCGAACAATACCAACTACAATTACATCAGACCGTAATCCAGAAAAAACATGGCCGACATCGGTGTACGGTATGAGGGATTGTGGGAAAGGTTATGCATGCTTATTCCGTGTCATCTAAAGAAAATATCACAAGTCGAACGTCATGAAATCCAACTCACTAACTCGAAGAAGGAATAATTAAACACCAAAAGTAGCTTTATCGCGTATTGTAAGTCAAAATGAAATTTCAGAAGGTAAAATAACGAAGGGGGAATTATTGTATCGATGTCCGGTTGAAAAAGACACAGAGCATAAGAATATTTCACATATAAATCTCCGGTCAGCAAATACTATATATAGACGTCAACAAAGAACATTATTAACCTTACATGAAATACTATGTACCACAGCCAATTATGTAAAATTTCTCCAACAAAATTTGAACTCTCCAAAATCCACCTGTATTGTTGAGTAGGTACAAGCTATATTTGTATGATATACTTGACCAACTAAATGCACTCGTCACCTTAAAACTCACCAGAATTGATGCCACAATAGTATTTTATATAAAAAAGAACATAATCCTCATGTTCGCTCACGGGAAATGGGGTTAGGTTTAGTTTACGCATGTTCATTGTAAAACGTTGAAAATTCTTGCACCACCGGTCAAGATTAATTTAGTCTCTAAATCATAAATCTTGGTCATGATTTTCCGGATCTTTCTGGGACATTTAATTTTCTTTGTAGTAAGGTACCTACGTTGTCTGAGAGGACAAATGCTAGGATGTGCATCATTAGTTTTAACTTCGGAAATTTGCGCGGCACTCGAATTAGATCACCACCTTCTATGGGTATATAATGTCTTCCCTCACAATAAATTTGATTTCAAAAATGATAAAATGATTAATGCACACAAAATTATTAGGCTTATGATTCGGTTCTAAATTTTCCTTACGAATATCCTTAACCCAATTTTGCCTTAATACTAGGTCTTTCGGAAATGGGAACACTGAAGCTCTTACTTAGATCCAGGCACACAGCACATCTATACTAATATTATAAAGAGGAAAAATTTGCTTGTTTGTAACGAATAGATTCAAACAACTGAACCGATTTTAAAAATTACTTCACCTATAGAAAGCTGCATTGCCAGTGAGTAACATGGGCTGTATTTTATTTTCAAAACAATTCGAGGTGCGTGGCACGGGTGGATATATAAAAATAATAGGCTAATATAGGCAAAATATCGAATTTGTCATATAAGGACGAGACAAAGCTCAATTTAATCCTCTTGACGCAAAGAACAAAACCATGTTTTAAGGCCCTAAAACCAACCGTTATGGAGATATTGGAACCACACTACCCCTGCTCTAGGAATCGGATAAAGAAACGAACGGCCGTAACCATCGCAACGTCAGCTCCAGGATTCTACAGCAGCTAGATTATGCATGTACGTTTGGGCATAGTTGCCAATCAAAATTGATACACATATGACTTACTACGTGGAAAAAAATAAACTGTTGCGTAAGACGCTCATAGCACTCGTTTTGGCGGAGATGGAAAGGGAGCGAAGTATAAAAATAATAGCCCCGGAGATCTCCGTAGTACAGCGACCAGCGGTTGCCGACGGGCCTCCGTTTTTACGTTTTGGCTTAGGTTTCAGTATTTTGCGGAGTCTGTTACCTATAGTTTAAACTATTTTCTATCAAATAAAGGAGTAGTAGGATCACTGATGTTATTAGTGCCGATATTTTGGCCCACTTTTACGATCATTGTAACCATGAAAACAACCTATATACTGTACACAATTGTCAAAATGGTGCGCCCATGACTTGAAAAAAATTCTCAACATTTATACTCAGATTCATTATATGATGTGCGACATGAGTGACAAGCCCTGAGAATTATAATTCTCGATAATTATAGTAGTTTCTTTTATGCATCGCATATTTCCTTGATTATTTGTAATAGTTACGAAATGTCGGATCAAACAAATACATTTAATAATATTTATATTTGTGGTACTATCTAGCGGAAGTATACTTACACTAAACCTGCAGCTTTGTGAAGGGAGCAGGTATATCTAGGTGAGAATGAAGGAAAAACATGGTAGCAAAAGATCTTAGAGGTCGAGGCTAATTAGGAACTAACATTTAGATTTTAGAGGCCCCCATGAAGAAAAGAAGAAGATACACTATAGTTCCAAACATGACAAATAATTTCTACGTACTTAAGTAAATACACCAGTGATATAAATATCTAATGAAGTCAGTCACACCGATAGTATGAGTAACTAAAGCCAGTTTCTGATAACCCGTACGAAGAACGGGTACTTCTGCTAGTTAAACTATAAACATATTACATAGGTACCTAAAAATGAAGAAAATACTTTCAGCGAAGAACACGAGAATCAACATTAACCTAACCACCAACGAAATTGTTGGAATAAATAAGCTCTCTGAGAACAAACAGATTCTTACGGCACTGAAAGAGAATCTATAACCTTCTTAAGACCATAAATAAATATAATGTACGATTAATAATATACAAATTTCCGTAAATATTTGGTAACAACACGGCTTACACAAATCAAAACAAACGCAAGCTACCACTCCAGTAGCCGCCATTATGGACAGTTTCGATAGGTCAGTTAAGGTCTGAGATATTGTAGTTGGTCTTGGTCCGAACGAGGTTAATCGATTGATTAAAGTCGGATTCAATGCAATCCAGCAATATTATCTCTTGACGTGATACGGCTAATTCTTTGTTAGAAAGGCCCATTGATTGACGTTAGACTTGAAATACTTCGCTTCGAGACAAACTGCCTTTATTATTAATATCGCTCATTTCATGCCTACTTGCCTGCCATCTACAGAACCTTCTTACAACTATCTACACGTTAGGAATGACCATCAGCGCCATCTAAAATCGGGGAAACTACCTGAAGCTAGCTACAGATTGGAACCAAAAGCTCCATTAGACTTCACCGGTGTGACATGCACCACTAGCATACAATACTGCATATAAGGCATCTATTTCCTCCAGCGTGATAGACCATGTTGCATCACCCGTCTTCAATCTTGCCTCCTCTTCGGTACAATTTTTAATATGTTTCAGAACATACTTACTTATCAGAAGACGCAAGGCACTGCCTACATTATTTTGAGGCATATGTCTTTTAGCATATGTAGTTGGCCCACTGTTTTGTCGAAGAACATTCTGGTTTCGGTGTCAACCAACGGTAACGGATCCACGAGGGATGACTCTCCAAAGCGTTCAACATGCAGCTTGTTCTACAAGACCTATAGGAAAATTTGCAGACCGAGATTATCCTCTCGCTGAAGTAGCTCAAACAATTCGTTTATTACGACATCCTTGAAAAGGAAATGCGATTGAAGGAGCTTCGACATGTAAAATCAGAGATTAATCTGTTTCTCTTTCACTACCTTCATCTCCACATGTTGATTCAATGTTTGTTCTTACTAATCTTTTCATTAGGCACATAGTCTTCAACTTCTACGGGTATCTCCATTACTGGTTCCAGACTAATCCCTAACAATGTCAGGTAAAGCACGTATTGAATCTTCCTCAGTCTTCAAATACTGCCGTTTGGCTCTGATTTCAACATATGCACAGTTTATAAATTATTACAAAAATGTGAACGTTACAATGAACCTGCCACCGCAAGACTGAAACATAAAATGAAAGAGTGTACTGCAGAAAAAATGAAATATTTTCTGTTCATGTGACCTGTTATATTGCTGGAATATAAATGAAATATAATATGATTACGAACTGATGCAAACAAACATTTTATATGATTTTTCTTCCTGGCTCTATTTCCTTCGTCGGAAGGGGCTGGAGTTGCATTCAGAGGTGAACTTTGGACTTGGCACATATTTTACAAACAAATGCCCTTCCTGTCGCTAACCTCCGCAAAGGTGTCGAGTCTGAAATGAACGCTAGGACACACAAGAACAGCCAGTCCCCGAGCCAATGGAATTTACCATTCAGGCCACAATTCCCTGACCGGGGTGCGAACTGAATCCGGAACCTTGGAAATGCCAGCACGGTGACCACTCAGCTATGGATGTGGACTAACATTCTATACGATTACCAAGTGAAATAGAAACAAATTCCAATTGCATACACTACTACAAAGATCTGGATCAAACTGATCCAAGGGGAGTCAACACAAAAATTATTAACTTCTACAATTTGCCACTTCAAATTTAACACGCAAGCACATACAACATATTTTAATTATTATTTGTTGCATGCCACAGTTTTCATTTATTTTGCGCTACAATTTTGCACGCTTATAAAAATAACCATATTTCAGACCAACTCCCGATTTTGCAGTCACGTATAAACTATTGGAGATATATTTGTTACAATAGTGTTCATTATTCATTCGATAGACAAAAATCAAGTATCGTTCTATTTCAGGAGTAAAAATTTGAAGGTTTGCAGAATTAACTTACTTTTAATTCCTGTATATATTCAGACATTCTCAGAAAATTTCAGGTGAATCCGATAAGAACTCTCTCGTAACGAGCAATTTATGAAAAATCGCGGATTGCAGAAGAACTCCGTAGTAAAAAACTTCCGTGTACATGAAGAAGTCCATGGTTTGTCTATGGCAGGGAGTACAAGACCAAATGACATAATTGACTTTAGAGATGTACGTAAACTCCCGCTCAGGCACACCTCTGCGGAGGTTCGGACCTGCCTTAGGGCAGAATACACCTTTATCTTACCTTACCTTTAAAGTTAACGGCAAGAAAAGCTTCATTATCGATCCGACCATCCGATTCGAGCACCATGTCGGCTAGTCTACTGAAGTTCATCTTGAAAAGCAGAACATCTACGCGCCCACCATAACGTTCTACAAAAACAAATAGCAGCTGAATGAAGTAGAGATTATCGGCCTAATGGTTGGTGCTCGTGGCACAATACCTGCATTGTTCATAGAATTCTGGAAGAAGTTCGACCTGCCTATGGACAGCATTGAAAGAATAGTTACCGCCACCATACGTGGATATGTACATACCCTGAAATCTCATTTGTTCGGACCTCCATAACTTCAAAAATCCATAATACCGCTGTATTTCTATATGATAAAACATTCTGTATCCTGATACGCTTTACATTGTCCATTGTGGCACCCCGTAATTGCGGGAAGTCGTTGATTCGTTCAATACATATATTTAAGGTAGGAAAAGAAAAAGATTGGAAGTTTAAGAAGCATACATGCTTTAAAACTGCCCTGGACTGTAAATTACACCTTTAGATGTCTTCCCCTCTTACGCACATCGTAGGCCTACTACGATGTAGATAAATTCCAAAGGTATTATTGAAATGGTTGTCCAAAACACATCAAGTTAATTTTGTCCGACAGCGCCAGAGAAAGGGGCTAACCGCCACTGTTTAAATAAGATATTTAGATCTTTAAATAGCGTTAGGGAAAAACTAATAACGGGATTTGAATTTGGAAGATACAGGGAATTTTTAGAGTTAAAATTGAAAATTCGAACTTTTGAACAAAAATTGCTATATTTCAGTCATGACTCCCCTTGAAGGTAAAATGATCAAGAAATTAATTTCTGTTTTTTGTATGAAATTTAAAATGGGTAGATTTAGAGAAAAACAAAAGTTATGAAAAATAAGACTTTTTAAAAATCATGTCTTATTAAGGCCGTCAGCAAAGATAAAAAGTCTAAATAACTCGTCAGTTCTTCTGTAGTGTTGAGGCTAATCCGTCCTGACGTGTGCTACGGCGAACCGTTTAGCGCGAAAGAAATGTACTCATTAGGTCAAAGATGCTGTCGTTTAGATTGCTCTAGAAAGTTGTCTTAACAGCGGGGAGATCGTACTCAATGTCATAGAGAGAACAGTAATCAAAACTCCCACTGCTGATGTCACAAACACGAACAGCAGCGAAAAAGTTTGTACACTGCACTTAACGTGTGTAATTCAATCTGTTCTATTCTTTGTGAACTGTTGAGAATTGATCTCGGTATAAATAGCGCCGTCTCTGAAGGCTTTGTCGACAGTCATCCAACGTAGACCACAGCGATAAGTATGGCTTCAGTGAAGGTAATTTAGAACTGTAGGCCAGTTCTAGTTCTTATAATGTTATTTTGCTTTACGTCCCACTAACTAATTTTACGGTTTTCGGAGACGCCGAGGTGCCGGAATTTTGTCACGCAGTTCTTTTACGTGTCAGTAAATCTACTGACACGAGGCTGACGTATTTGAGCATTGTTAAATACCACCCGACTGAGCCAGGATCGAACCTGCCAAGGTCAGGTTCTAGTTCTGCATTTCAAATTAATCCGTATTAGTCCTGTTTTATAAGCTGTATCAATTTTTTCTGGGAAAGTACGGGTTTACTGCTCCAGGCTAAGATTGTTTACTAATCCGAAGCTAAAATAAAATACAGTATTTTAAACGATTACATGCCCGGCTGTTTGGCTAAATGGTCAGGGCAGTGGCGTTCTGTTCAGAGGGAACCGAGTTCGATTCTCAATTAGGCTTGGAATTTTAACCGCGTCCGGTCAAATCCTCACAAACACGAAATTGTCAATACATTCCTCCATATAATGTCTGTGTCAGGAAGGGCATCCGTCCGTAAAACTGGCCTTAATTTCCATTAGTGCCACCCCAATGGCTGGCAAAAAGCTAGGAGAGAAAGAAAATTTGTTCATTTTACATCACCTTAGGTACCTGAAATCAGCCTTTTTCCCTGCAGAGGAATTGGTCTTCCAAGAATTCATTACGCCTTCACCAATGAACTAAAGTCTAATTCTAATTCGGTGTACAGTAGACTTCTTCACAATTTCAGAGCTACTTAACACATAATTCCAAGTAATTGCTGAACAGAGAGAAACTGACCGAAACATATTGAATGATAAAATGGTTCTGTCCACTCCTCGATGAAATTTATAGTAACTTACACTTCAATGAAAACCGGAATTTTCTCGAAAAAAAACCAACAGATGAGCGGGATCCATATTCATAAGCATCCGAAAAACCCACTCTTTTCCATATAATTTTCATGTTAATTCTTTCTAGATACTTGCGCTGATTGCGCTGCTTACAACAGCGTACCTTAGCGTTAATGCTGGAGGTCATGGAGGAGGAGGTGGCGGTGGTGGTCACGGCGGCGGCGGAGGAGGAGGCGGTCATGCACATTCCTTCGCCTATTTCCATGGCCCAGTAGAAGGTGATGCTCAGGAGGTCCATGTTTCTGCTGGCCATGGCGGCGGAGGTGGAGGACATGGAGGTCATGGAGGCCATGGCGGTGGTGGCGGAGGACATGGAGGTCACGGAGGACATGGAGGACATGGAGGTCATGGAGGCGGTGGTGGTGGAGGTGGTCATGGATATACTGACTACGTGGTAAGTTGATTAACTTAACCGTTATAGGTAGGCTATTACGTTTCATCCTGTACTGACTTGTCTGAATCTATAAAAGAACTATTTAAAACAGTTTTTACTGGAGTCCGCCTTGTCAATACACTTTATAATGATTGAAAAGGAACTGACATCACTGATGAAGTGATTGGATGATTTTCCCGAAACATGTATGGTAAAATAAATAGTTTTCTATCATTATAAGGTGTATTGACAAGGCGGACTCAAGTGAAAACTATTTTTAAATAGTTCTTTAATGGATTATGTGGTAAGTGTCATTCTTAAAGTGTATTTCTGTTAAGTACTGGTGTTTAAAGGTATCAGCGTACTAAAACGCATCTTTCCAGCAGTTTGGCTGAATGGCCACCACACTAGCCTTTGGTTTGGATGGCCCTCGGTTCGGTACCTGTTACGGATCGGAGATTCTAACCGCGAGCTAGAGCTCCGGGGCTGAATGTTTATGTTATTTGATACACCTCTTCATTTATGTAAAAGACATCACATTAACATTCACCACAGAAAAATGCAATAGTGAACGCGTCCCTCTACAAAGTGCCTATCCAAGTCAATTTGGAAAAGTTCAGGAAGAACGAGACGTTTGTAAATTAATTTTAACATTAACCATTCTCACCTATTAACTTGTCAAAAATATGATTCTTTAAAAATACATTTTGAAACAGGTATACAGTCTGGGAAACGGGAATATTACTTAGGCAAATAATTCTGCCACACGTGTACTGAAAAAAAAATACCATCAGTCATATTGATTAGGTGATTACTGAGCATTTTCTCCGCTATTTGAGATAGAAGTATTATAAGTTTAATGCTATTTGCTTTACGTCCCACCAACTAGTTTTACGGTTTTCGGAGACGCCGAGGTAACGGACAGCAGTAGTTCTTTTACGTGCCAATAAATCTACTGACACGAGGCTGACGTTTTTGAGCACCTTCAAATACCACCGGACTGAGCCAGGATCCAACCTGCCAAGTTTGGGTCAGACGGCCTGCGCCTCAACCGTCTGAGCCACTCAGCCTGGTTAGGAGTATTATGAAAGTAATACAAATGATGTAACTATTTATTTGTGGACGGAATACCAAACAATGAAAACACATTATACTTCTGACAATTTTGAACTAGAACAACTAATATTAAAGAGATTTATTTAGATGTTGCATTTCATTTTTTATACCATGTCACGTCAGCCTCGTGCCAGTAAAATTCCGGTAAGAGTGCGTCCCCGAAATCCCTACAAGTAGTCAGTGGCCGTAAAATAATAACATTATTATACTAGGTCATTTCTCCACATTCCACGTTTTCCTTGGAGAGGCTCAGATTTAACGCAACGAGTTTTGGTTCTACTTTTAGATAAACAATTTTTAGGTCTGGTAACTATTGGTCAGCTACAGTAACAGAAATAATAGAAACCCTGGGAGAATTGCTCAACAGCAATGTGGGGTGACACGGAAAAGCGATCATATTCTTGTCTCCGTATTCTTTAGTGTTACAAGATGTTCTCTGCACTGCTATAGGCTACTATGATGAGGATTGTAGACTCACAATTAGTTTCAATAAAATATTAGAATCTTTTGAAATGTAAAATATCAATGACAACGGTATTGTACATAAAGAACGCAAAAACGAAGTGCTGCCGACTAAATAAAGAAACAAAGGTCATGTGTACCATTATAATAAAAAAGAAGTGGAGGACTTCGGTCATTTGATGAACGTTCTGTACTTGTACACAGAAGATCAAACCATGAATACTGAGCGTCTCGTTCAATGAGTATGCCAACGGCCATAGCCGTGTTGAAACACCGGATCCCGTGAGGTCTCCGAAGTTAAGCAACATTGAGCGTGGTCAAGATTTGGATGGGTTGCCACGCGCTGTTAGTGGGGGGTAAGGGAATGGAGGAGCGGATAGGTACTGGCCACCCTACCGTACCTAAACTCCGGCTCAGGCACACTTCTGCGGAGGTTCGAACCTGCCTTCGGGCAGAATACATCCTTACTTTACCTTCAATGAGTGTCTGTTGATACTACTGCATCGAATATCGATGATATATGTGAAGCAAATTAAACTAACTTCAAAGTCCCCACAACACAAAACTCCGTCAACTGATTTGTTTAAAGGAGGGTGGAACATTGATGTCAAGTGTTTTCATTTTGATATTTTGTACCGTATTTCTGTAGCCTACACTCTACACTAATGTATGCTGCACCATTTGTTTTGTGTTACAAACTATTTAATGGAACATGATTTATTATTGGACTACAGCTGTGAGAGCTTATACACCTTTATTTCCCTCTGTGTTTAACTTCGCACTGACATAGGAACGTCTTATCTTGACAACGGGTTAGAATAACCATAGGACTGGGAGGGAAGCAACTGCGGCTGGTAAGCAATCGGAAACAACGGACAACCATCGTCAGAGATGCGAACAGTGGGGTTCGAACCCGTAACTCCCGAAAGCCAGCTAACGGCCATGTGACCTAAGAAACTTCAGAAATTAATTCGATAATCATAAGGAAAATGTTCCCCAGATCTGCTACTCATTCTGAGTAGCGGACAATTCTTAACGGACATTATGCAAATCCTTATCAAATCAGCAAATAATTTAACTTTTCCCAGACTGTATACCTGTTTCAAAATGTATTTTTAAAGAATCATATTCAACAAAAGCTATTGACAATTTTCACTGAATTTCACTGAGCTTGTTGTGGTTACTGAACACTTCTATGCTTTAATGCAGTTTGATTCTTGCGGGCTCTTCAATTTCCTTCTATGATTTCTAGGCCCATCCAAGGTACGAGTTCGCGTACGGAGTAACTGACCACCACACCGGCGACAAGCACGGCCAGAAGGAGTCTCGTGATGGACATCATGTCGTGGGCGAGTACACGCTGAAGGAACCTGGTGGTAATGTGAGGACCGTCAAGTACCACGCTGACAACAAGGGAGGCTTCATCGCTCACGTCACCAACAGCGGTGGTAACGACCACTCTGGAGGTACCTATGGCGGTCATGGACATGGTGGAGGCGGCGGCTATGGACATGGTGGACACGGAGGAAGTGGCGGAGGTGGTGGACACGGGGGTGGTGGTGGAGGCGGTCACGGACATTAATACCACTAGAATACTGATAACGGACCCGAAAACCAAAAGGTTAACGGAACATAACCCACTGAAGTTGCTGAACACAACTCAACATGACATCTTACTGCTGTTAGAAAAGGCACAAGGATCAGATAGCAGTGATTTGAACGTTTTTCGAAGCATGGTTTATCCAAACAGCATCTGCCATGGAGTGAAAGCTGTTTGGTGTTTGGCGCCTTAACTTATCTGGTCGATATTATATGTATAATTGTTAGTATTTTGTAATACTGTAATTGTTATTATTGTTTCTAATATTAAATGTTACTTTTATAATTATCATATTTGTTGGTGTTTTAATGTCACTATGACTAATTTACTCATGTATGAATGGCCTAGTTCACAAAATTGTGAAGTGTAAACTGAAAACCAAGTAAGTAGTATAATTGGATAGTTCGACCGCCACCTCCACCTCAGGCTCCCAGAGGCCACCTCCACCTCCACCTCAGCCAGAGGCCTCCCAGATGCCTCCTCCACCTCCACCTCAGCCAGAGGCCTCCCAGAGGTCTCCTCCACCTCCCGCGGGAAATTTGAATTTGTAAACAAAGCCACGTGCTATTTGACAGCTGTCATCGACAACAACGCATCGCTAACCTCAGTACTGCCATCTTGACGGGCCTAAACCTCAGTAGTGCCAACTTAACCTAACTAGCGCGTGGTAAACAAAGCCACGTGCTTTTTGACAGCCACGTGCTTTTTTGACAGCTGTCATCCGCCATCTTTAAACCACAAAGCACTGTGCCGCCCTCTATATCGCAGTAGCTGCAAAATTCGTCACCTGTCATCGGCAGTGCTGCCATCTTGACGGGTCTAAACCTTAGTGCTACCAACTTAACCTAACTAGCGCGAGGTAAACAAAGCCACGTGCAGCTGTCATCCGCCATCTTTAATCTATAGAGCACAGTGCTGCCCTCTTTAGCTACTTACCTTTGAAATGTGGTGGCGGATAATTTGAAAAATGCTTTTTGACAGCAGCCATCTTGCATCGCAAACCTCAGTGCTGCCCTCTTTAGCTAGATACCTGTGGTGGCAGACAATTCCACGTGACAGCAGCCATCTTTAATCAAGAGAGCACCGTGCTGCCCTCTATGTGGTGGCGGCAAATTCCACGTGCTCTTGTTTGGAAACAAACTCACGTGCTTTTTTTGACAGCTACCATCCACCATCTTTAATCAACAGAGCACAGTGCTGTACTCTTTAGCTAGATACCTTTGAAATGTGGTGGCGGCAATTTGAAAAATTCTATGTGCTCTTGTTGGGAAACAAAGCCACGTGCTTTTTTTTGACAGCTGTCATCCGCCATCTTTAATCAATAGAGCACTGTGCTGCTATCATGCGGGCAATTTCGTTAGCTGTCATCCGCCATCTTTAATCCAGAGAGAACAGTGCTGCACTCTATGTGGTGGCGGTAAATTCTATGTGCTCTTGTTTGGAAACAAATTCACGTGCTATTTTCTGACAGCTGTCATCCGCCATCTTTAATCCAGAGAGAACAGTGCTGCCCTCTATGTGGTGACGGCAAATTCCACGTAGAAACAAAGCCATGTGCTTTTTTGACAGCTGTCATCCGCTATCTTTAATCACCGTGCTGCCCGGTGGCGGCAAATTCCACGTGCTCTTGTTTGGAAACAAAGCCACGTGCAGCTGTCATCCGCCATCTTTAATCAACAGAGCACTGTGCTACTATCATGCGGGCAATTTCATCACCTGTCATCCACCATCTTTAATCCACAGAACACCGTGCTGCCCTCTTTATGGCTACTACCTTAAGCACGTAGTAGCGGGCAATTTGAAAAGTTCTGTTAGATATCATCCGCCATCTTTGAGCACCGTGCTGCCATCTTTAGCTAGATACCTTTGAAATGTGGTGGCGGCAAATTGAAAAATTCCACGTGCTCTTGTTTGGAAACAAACTCACGTGCTTTTTCGACAGCTACCATCCGCCATCTTTAATCAACAGAGCATAGTGCTGCCCTCTATGTGATGGCGGCAAATTCCACGTGCTCTTGTTTGGTAAACATAGCCATATGCTTTTTTGACAGCTGTCATCCGCCATCTTTAATACAGAGAGCACCGTGCTGCCCTCTTTATCGTAGTAGATGTAAATTCGTCACCTGTCATCCGCAGTGCTGCCATCTTTAGCTAGATACCTTTGAAATGTGGTGGCGGATAATTTAAAAAGAAAAATTCTACAGCAGCCCTCTCTCGACGCTAATTGCATAAGATGGCGGCTATACATGACTCCTTAAGGGTGCTTACGCAAGATGGCTGCTATACACAGGTTCTTATGAGACGCCCTTGGGATGCTTGCGCAAGATGGCAGTTATACATGGCTCCTTATGAGATACCCTAGGGATGCTTGCGCAAGATAGCAGCTGATCTTATGGGACGGCTTAAGGGTCCTTGGACAAGATGGCTTGTGATGCCCTAAGGATGCTTGCGCAAGATGGCGGACACAAGATGGCAGCTATACATAACTCCTTATGAGACGCTTTAAGGGTGCTTGCGCAAGATAGTTGCTACTCTTAGCTTAGAGGCTAACGTGTCATGCTAGTTCGATTCAGTAAATTTGGGGCTTAAATGCAAAATGTTAAATATATCGAAAACGGTGCACCGTAGAGCAAAACGGACAAAATTTTTCTGCCTAATACCTCGGTTCGCAGTATGAGGAACAAGAAAAACATAGTCTAATGATGAGATCAACGGTTCGGTTCCTACTTAGGCCCTTTGGCATTCACTCTGTTTTAGCTTGTATTGAAGCGAGTCTTCGTAACATGATCAGGTTTAGCTATGGTAGAGAGTATAACGTGCCGTGCAGGTTCGATTCATTAAATTTGGGGCTTAAATGCAAAATGTTAAATATCTCGAAAACGATGCATCGTAGAGCAAAACGGACAAAATTTTTCCGCCTAATACGTAGGTTCGTAGTATCAGGAACAAGAAAAAACATAGTCTAATGATGAGATCAACGGTTCGATTCCTACTTAAGCCCTTTGGCATTCGCAGCTATCTATTTCCACAAGATGGTGGCTGCTCTTATGAGAAACAAGATGCCTTGAGACGTCCTAGGGATGCTTACGCAAGATGGCAGACACAAAATGGTGACTATACATAGCTCCTTATGAGACGGCCTAGGGGTGCTCGCACAAGATGGCGGCTACTCTTATGAAGAAAGCTAGCTTAGAGGCTACTGCGCAAGATAACAGCTGCTGTTATGCATGTGGTGGAGGGCAATTTGAAATTCTATGTGCTTAATCAACAGAGCACCCTGCTGCCCTCTTTAGCTGAAATGTGGTGGTGGATAATTTGAAAAATTCTTTTGACAGCTATCATCTTTAAAAACAATGGCGACTATACATAGGCTGTTAAGGCCTTATCATTCTCCTCCTCCTCCTCCTCCTCCTCCTCCTCCTCCCTCCTCCTCCCCCTTCTCTACCTCCTCCTCCGCCTCTTATGTCAAGGCATAGCTTTATATCGAACAAGTTTAAACCTGCATCGCGAAGGCAAGCGTGTGCAGCGATAACATTATTGTGCATGTTTAGACTTTCGAAACATAAGAAGAGTAGAATCAAACGCTGTACTCGATACGACATGTGATCAGAACATTGATTGGTGCGTTCAGAAAACAAAATAAGTGATCAAGACTAGAATCGAACGATGTACTCAATACATCATGTGTTTAGAATATGTCAGGGGATACGCTTGTTCTAAGAAGATCAGATTGAAACATAACAAGACTAGAATAGAACACTGTAATCGATGTTGTTAACTTCAACATGTGATCAGAACATTGATTGATGTGTTCAGAACACAAAATAAGTGATCATGACTAGAATCGAACACTGTACTCGATACAACATGTGATCAGAACATTGATCGACGTGTTCAGAACACGAAATAAGTGATCAAGACTAGAATCGAACACTGTACTCAATACAACATGTGTTTAGAACATGTTAGGGGGTACCCTTGTTCTAAGAAGATCAGAATGAAACATAACAAGACTAGAATCGAACACTGTAATCGATGTTGTTAACCTCAACATATGATCAGAACATTGTTTGATGTGTTCAGAGCAAAAGTACAATTTTGATGATTTGCGCAGCTAACTCGCTCGGTAAACGATATAGCCAAAGTATATCTTCAAATTATTTACCTTCCATCATTCGTCTTGTGTGTAAAAATCAGTCGAACAAGTTATCGCATAAACATGGCTGAAAAAAATCGTGATAGGGTATGGAACCCAGGGGTTACATCTTATCAGAAGGGCAAAAAGGATGAAAGGACTCTTCCTCCTCCTTACCGCACATTCCTTGGCTAAAGGGCTAATGGGCTAAAGGGCTAATGGGCTAAAGGGCTAAAGGGCTAATGGGCTAAAGGGCTAAAGGTCTAAAGGTGCAACAACCTCATCGATCGCTATCAGCAAGAACGCTTGTACTTTGTTAAGTGTAGAAAATTAATCTTTATTGGTAAATGGTTTTATGTTCAGAACAAGGAATGGAACCTAGGGGTTACGTCTTACCTAATAAAATCCCCGAGGTGCGATGAGTTACGTTTTTCGAACTAGTGTTTGGAACACTGAACTTTTCAAGATGGCAAGAGTGAGGTTAGCAATGTTCCGTTGTTGGATTTTTAAAATTCCCCGCTATAACATGCAAAAGGTGGCAGCCCTTGAGGTTTACTCCCGTAAAGATGGCAAGAGTGAGGTTAGCAATGTTCCGTTGTTGGATTTTTAAAATTCCCCGCTATAACATGCAAAAGGTGGCAGCCTTGAGGTTTACCGCCGTAAAGATGGCAGCAGTGAGGTTAGCGACGCTCCATTGTCCTTCAAAGTGAGGTTAGGGTTCGTCAAGAAGACAGCTGTCAAAAAAGCACGTGGCTATGTTTACCAAACAAGAGCACGTGGTCGTGACGTCACGGTCACGTAATCAATCCTTAGCTCGACGTCGCTAAGAGCAGCATTAGGATTAGCTATTCTTAAAAGTCTTGGGAACAGAGCAGCAGTATGAATTGCTATGTTTTAAAGCGTGTACACATTACCTATCGACTTTGCATGTATCGACTCTCGTACTAAACTTCTGCAGGTAGATTGTGCTGCTATCTTAGCATAACTTATACGCATGAACTTAAAGTACAGAGAATAGCTATGTCTCAAAGCGTGTACACATTACTTATTGATTTTGCATGCAACAAATATCGTACTAAACTTCTTCCTCCAGATTGTACTGCTATCTTAGCATAACTTATACACATGAACTTAAAAGTAGAAAGAATAGCCATGTTTCAAAGCGTGTACACATTACTTATTGATTTTGCATGCATCAAGTATCGTACTAAACTCCTTCCGCTAGATTGTGCTGCTATCTTAACACAACCTATACGCATGACCTTAAAGTAAAAAGGTGTGTACACATCACCTATCGATTTTGCATGCATCGAATCTCGTACTGAACTTCGTCCGCTAGATTGTGCTGGTATCTTAGCATAACTTATACACATGAACTTAAAAGTACAAAGAATAGCCATGTTTCAAAGCGTGTACACATTACTTATTGATTTTGCATGCATCAAATCTCGTACTAAATTTATTCCGCTAGATTGTGCTGCTATCTTAGCATAACCTATACCAATGAACTTAAAGTACAATGATTAGTCATGTTTCAAAGCGTGTACACATCAACTATCGAATTTGCATGTATTGACTCTCGTACTAAACTTCTGCAGGTAGATTGTGCTGCTATCTTAGCATAACTAAGACGCATGAACTTAAAGTACAAAGAATAGCTATGTCTCAAAGCATGTACACATTACCTATCGATTTTGCAAGCATCGACTCTCGTACTAAACTTCTTCCGCTAGATTGTGCTGCTATCTTAGCATAACCTATACACATGACCTTAAGGTACAAAGAATAGCCATGTTTCAAAGCGTGTACACATTACCTATCGACTTTGCATGCAACAAATATCGTACTAAACTTCTTCCGCTAGATTGTGCTCGCATCTTAGCATAACTTATACACATGAACTTAAAAGTACAAAGAATAGCCATGTTTCAAAGCATGTACACATTACCTATGGATTTTGCATGCATTGACTCTCGTACTAATCTCCTCCCGCTAGATTGTGCTGCTATCCTAGCATAACCTATACGCATGACCTTAAAGTAAAAAGAATAGCCATGTTTCAAAGTGTGTACACATCACCTATCGATTTGCATGCAACAAATATCGTACTAAACTTCTTCCGCTAGATTGTGCTGCTATCTTAGCATAACTAAGATGCATGAACTGAAAGTACAAAGAATAGCCATGTTTCAAAGTGTGTACACATCACCTATCGATTTTGCATGCATCGACTCTCGTACTAAACTTCTTACGCTAGACTGTGCTGCTATCTTAGCCTAACCTATACGCATGAACTTAAAGTACGAAGAATAACCATGTTTTAAAGCGTGTACTCATTACTTATCGATTTTGCATGCATCGACTCTCGTACTAAACTTCTTGCGCTAGATTGTGCTGCTATCTTAGCATAACCTGTACGCATGAACTTAAAGTACAAAGAATAGCCTTGTTTCAAAGCGTTTACACATTACCTAATGATTTTGCACGAAACGACTATCATACTAAACTTTTCCCACTAGATTGTGCTAAAATCATGTAAGTGTGCTGCTATCTTAGCATAACCTATTGATTTTACATGCATCGACTATTGTACTAGACTTCTTCCGCTAGAGCATGTAGCAATCGCTTTTGTGTATCCCTAACCCATGTGCATGAAATTAAAGCATAAAGATGAGCTATGTTCTAAAGCGTATACACATCACCTATCGATAATGTATGTATCGAATATCGTACTAAACTTCTCCTGCTAGAGCGTACGAGTATCGCTTATGCGTGCATGAACTTAAAGCATAAAGAATAGCAATGTATAAAAATATTGTAAACAAAGCAGCAGCGTTACGTATAGTCAAGATTAAATGCGTGCACACATCATGTATCCATGACGCACACAGTACTAAACTTATTCCATTAGAATGTACAAAGTTCGCATGTTTTTGTGCTGCTATCTTAGCATAGCCTATGTGAATGAACTTAAAGCATAAAGAATAGTGATGTATAAAAATCTTGTGAATATAGCAGTGTTAACTACGTAGGTGTAGACATTGATCGTTTCATGCTGACGCAGCATACCACGTGACCGTGACGTCACGACCACGTGCTCTTGTTTGGTAAACATAGCCACGTGCTTTTTTGACAGCTGTCTTCTTGACGAACCCTAACCTCACTTTGAAGGACAATGGAGCGTCGCTAACCTCACTGCTGCCATCTTTACGGCGGTAAACCTCAAGGCTGCCACCTTTTGCATGTTATAGCGGGGAATTTTAAAAATCCAACAACGGAACATTGCTAACCTCACTCTTGCCATCTTTACGGGAGTAAACCTCAAGGGCTGCCACCTTTTGCATGTTATAGCGGGGAATTTTAAAAATCCAACAACGGAACATTGCTAACCTCACTCTTGCCATCTTGAAAAGTTCAGTGTTCCAAACACTAGTTCGAAAAACGTAACTCATCGCACCTCGGGGATTTTATTAGGTAAGACGTAACCCCTAGGTTCCATTCCTTGTTCTGAACATAAAACCATTTACCAATAAAGATTAATTTTCTACACTTAACAAAGTACAAGCGTTCTTGCTGATAGCGATCGATGAGGTTGTTGCACCTTTAGCCCTTTAGCCCTTTAGCCCATTAGCCCTTTAGCCCTTTAGCCCATTAGCCCTTTAGCCCATTAGCCCTTTAGCCAAGGAATGTGCGGTAAGGAGGAGGAAGAGTCCTTTCATCCTTTTTGCCCTTCTGATAAGATGTAACCCCTGGGTTCCATACCCTATCACGATTTTTTTTCAGCCATGTTTATGCGATAACTTGTTCGACTGATTTTTACACACAAGACGAATGATGGAAGGTAAATAATTTGAAGATATACTTTGGCTATATCGTTTACCGAGCGAGTTAGCTGCGCAAATCATCAAAATTGTACTTTTGCTCTGAACACATCAAACAATGTTCTGATCATATGTTGAGGTTAACAACATCGATTACAGTGTTCGATTCTAGTCTTGTTATGTTTCATTCTGATCTTCTTAGAACAAGGGTACCCCCTAACATGTTCTAAACACATGTTGTATTGAGTACAGTGTTCGATTCTAGTCTTGATCACTTATTTCGTGTTCTGAACACGTCGATCAATGTTCTGATCACATGTTGTATCGAGTACAGTGTTCGATTCTAGTCATGATCACTTATTTTGTGTTCTGAACACATCAATCAATGTTCTGATCACATGTTGAAGTTAACAACATCGATTACAGTGTTCTATTCTAGTCTTGTTATGTTTCAATCTGATCTTCTTAGAACAAGCGTATCCCCTGACATATTCTAAACACATGATGTATTGAGTACATCGTTCGATTCTAGTCTTGATCACTTATTTTGTTTTCTGAACGCACCAATCAATGTTCTGATCACATGTCGTATCGAGTACAGCGTTTGATTCTACTCTTCTTATGTTTCGAAAGTCTAAACATGCACAATAATGTTATCGCTGCACACGCTTGCCTTCGCGATGCAGGTTTAAACTTGTTCGATATAAAGCTATGCCTTGACATAAGAGGCGGAGGAGGAGGTAGAGAAGGGGGAGGAGGAGGGAGGAGGAGGAGGAGGAGGAGGAGGAGAATGATAAGGCCTTAACAGCCTATGTATAGTCGCCATTGTTTTTAAAGATGATAGCTGTCAAAAGAATTTTTCAAATTATCCACCACCACATTTCAGCTAAGAGGGCAGCAGGGTGCTCTGTTGATTAAGCACATAGAATTTCAAATTGCCCTCCACCACATGCATAACAGCAGCTGTTATCTTGCGCAGTAGCCTCTAAGCTAGCTTTCTTCATAAGAGTAGCCGCCATCTTGTGCGAGCACCCCTAGGCCGTCTCATAAGGAGCTATGTATAGTCACCATTTTGTGTCTGCCATCTTGCGTAAGCATCCCTAGGACGTCTCAAGGCATCTTGTTTCTCATAAGAGCAGCCACCATCTTGTGGAAATAGATAGCTGCGAATGCCAAAGGGCTTAAGTAGGAATCGAACCGTTGATCTCATCATTAGACTATGTTTTTTCTTGTTCCTGATACTACGAACCTACGTAGTAGGCGGAAAAATTTTGTCCGTTTTGCTCTACGATGCATCGTTTTCGAGATATTTAACATTTTGCATTTAAGCCCCAAATTTAATGAATCGAACCTGCACGGCACGTTATACTCTCTACCATAGCTAAACCTGATCATGTTACGAAGACTCGCTTCAATACAAGCTAAAACAGAGTGAATGCCAAAGGGCCTAAGTAGGAACCGAACCGTTGATCTCATCATTAGACTATGTTTTTCTTGTTCCTCATACTGCGAACCGAGGTATTAGGCAGAAAAATTTTGTCCGTTTTGCTCTACGGTGCACCGTTTTCGATATATTTAACATTTTGCATTTAAGCCCCAAATTTACTGAATCGAACTAGCATGACACGTTAGCCTCTAAGTTAAGAGTAGCAACTATCTTGCGCAAGCACCCTTAAAGCGTCTCATAAGGAGTTATGTATAGCTGCCATCTTGTGTCCGCCATCTTGCGCAAGCATCCTTAGGGCATCACAAGCCATCTTGTCCAAGGACCCTTAAGCCGTCCCATAAGATCAGCTGCTATCTTGCGCAAGCATCCCTAGGGTATCTCATAAGGAGCCATGTATAACTGCCATCTTGCGCAAGCATCCCAAGGGCGTCTCATAAGAACCTGTGTATAGCAGCCATCTTGCGTAAGCACCCTTAAGGAGTCATGTATAGCCGCCATCTTATGCAATTAGCGTCGAGAGAGGGCTGCTGTAGAATTTTTCTTTTTAAATTATCCGCCACCACATTTCAAAGGTATCTAGCTAAAGATGGCAGCACTGCGGATGACAGGTGACGAATTTACATCTACTACGATAAAGAGGGCAGCACGGTGCTCTCTGTATTAAAGATGGCGGATGACAGCTGTCAAAAAAGCACATGGCTATGTTTACCAAACAAGAACACGTGGAATTTGCCGCCATCACATAGAGGGCAGCACTATGCTCTGTTGATTAAAGATGGCGGATGGTAGCTGTCGAAAAAGCACGTGAGTTTGTTTCCAAACAAGAGCACGTGGAATTTTTCAATTTGCCGCCACCACATTTCAAAGGTATCTAGCTAAAGATGGCAGCACGGTGCTCAAAGATGGCGGATGATATCTAACAGAACTTTTCAAATTGCCCGCTACTACGTGCTTAAGGTAGTAGCCATAAAGAGGGCAGCACGGTGTTCTGTGGATTAAAGATGGTGGATGACAGGTGATGAAATTGCCCGCATGATAGTAGCACAGTGCTCTGTTGATTAAAGATGGCGGATGACAGCTGCACGTGGCTTTGTTTCCAAACAAGAGCACGTGGAATTTGCCGCCACCGGGCAGCACGGTGATTAAAGATAGCGGATGACAGCTGTCAAAAAAGCACATGGCTTTGTTTCTACGTGGAATTTGCCGTCACCACATAGAGGGCAGCACTGTTCTCTCTGGATTAAAGATGGCGGATGACAGCTGTCAGAAAATAGCACGTGAATTTGTTTCCAAACAAGAGCACATAGAATTTACCGCCACCACATAGAGTGCAGCACTGTTCTCTCTGGATTAAAGATGGCGGATGACAGCTAACGAAATTGCCCGCATGATAGCAGCACAGTGCTCTATTGATTAAAGATGGCGGATGACAGCTGTCAAAAAAAGCACGTGGCTTTGTTTCCCAACAAGAGCACATAGAATTTTTCAAATTGCCGCCACCACATTTCAAAGGTATCTAGCTAAAGAGTACAGCACTGTGCTCTGTTGATTAAAGATGGTGGATGGTAGCTGTCAAAAAAAGCACGTGAGTTTGTTTCCAAACAAGAGCACGTGGAATTTGCCGCCACCACATAGAGGGCAGCACGGTGCTCTCTTGATTAAAGATGGCTGCTGTCACGTGGAATTGTCTGCCACCACAGGTATCTAGCTAAAGAGGGCAGCACTGAGGTTTGCGATGCAAGATGGCTGCTGTCAAAAAGCATTTTTCAAATTATCCGCCACCACATTTCAAAGGTAAGTAGCTAAAGAGGGCAGCACTGTGCTCTATAGATTAAAGATGGCGGATGACAGCTGCACGTGGCTTTGTTTACCTCGCGCTAGTTAGGTTAAGTTGGTAGCACTAAGGTTTAGACCCGTCAAGATGGCAGCACTGCCGATGACAGGTGACGAATTTTGCAGCTACTGCGATATAGAGGGCGGCACAGTGCTTTGTGGTTTAAAGATGGCGGATGACAGCTGTCAAAAAAGCACGTGGCTGTCAAAAAGCACGTGGCTTTGTTTACCACGCGCTAGTTAGGTTAAGTTGGCACTACTGAGGTTTAGGCCCGTCAAGATGGCAGTACTGAGGTTAGCGATGCGTTGTTGTCGATGACAGCTGTCAAAAAGCACGTGGCTTTGTTTACAAATTCAAATTTCCCGCGGGAGGTGGAGGAGACCTCTGGGAGGCCTCTGGCTGTGGTGTAGGTGGAGGAGGCATCTGGGAGGCCTCTGGCTGAGGTGGAGGTGGAGGTGGCCTCTGGGAGCCTGAGGTGGAGGTGGCGGCCGAACTGTCCAATTATACTACTCAAGTAGAAGTGAACAAAATAAATTCTTCAATGGAGTGACAAGTAATCGACCTACTCGACCTTACTTTGTCTCCCTGCGTCACTCCGCGAGATCATGCTAATTGGATGTACCAGAGTGATCGCAATGGAACAGACATCAGAACAACGATGCCAAAGAAAAGGGCCACAAGGGGCGTGAAAATGAAAGAATCCCTAGCCCTCGGAACCTAATAGCGTCGGGGCAGAAATGAACAAGAGTTGACGTAGGGGGGGTCGGATAGGACGGATGAAAGTTAGGAGCCTGATATAAGTAAGTGAAAGCAATGTCAGAACTCCAAGAGCCCCGTAGTCGCCCAACCACCTCCCAAGTTGAGAGGCCCTAGGGCCCACTTTAATCGCCTCTCACGACAGGTAGGGTGTATACCTTGGGTGTTATTCTACCACCCCCACTCACAGGCGGTAGAGACGGATGGGGAGGGAGACAGATAGCAGTGAGTAACAGAGTTTTAGTATGTTCTGATCATGATGATGAGAATTGTTTTTAGGGAGCCTAACAAAACCTTCAGATGTCTTTGAACAGCAAGCCGGATATAAAGTGTGTGAACTAGTCCGGTATTCAATATTATCGTAGGATTGTTTTGCATTTATGACATATATTAGGTTTTCCTTGATCGCTCGGATTATAACATTGTCATGACCAGAGGCTGTGTCCACTGTTATTTTACTTGTTGCACGAGTTACCTCCTCCTTGCTTACCGTTATGTCATAAAATTCGTTGAGTGCTAGCCGCTGCGCTTCAATCATGCAGTCCGGATTCCTTTCTCAATTAGTGGAATTGGAATAGGTGGAAGAGAAATGAAGATCAACATATTTAACACTTGAAGTAGACGTAGGCATTTGCTGGTTAAGATCTTTCCTTACAGCGTTTCTTCATTGTATGTAGCGGAGGAATTGTATTTCTTCGTACCTGTATTTATCGAGTCTATTCTCTCGGTCCCTTATGGCAGTGCGTTCCTTATATGATCGATGAATCAGTGCATCACGTTTAGCCTTCCTGGCTTCAAAACATTTTCAACATTTTGTGGAGGGGTGTTATGGACTTACGAGAAGGCTTTTTGATTTCGACAGTAATTCGGCAAATCCATTTACGCTGTGTTAAAATCATCGAGTGTAATCCAACTACAAAAGCGCATGTTCAACTGTGCAAGGCCTTCTTTGTACAGGTTCATTGAACTGTGTTCGTTCATAGGGCCTTAGTTCTTGCAGTTCGGTGTCTGGTATCTGGTCACATTCTATACGTCGCTGTTTGGTTGCAACGCGTGGCCGCTAGCAGGCTGTCTGGTCGTAGTACTACAGGGTGATTAATTTAAAAGTTCAGAACGGAGTGCCGCGGATTAGGCGCGCTGGAAAGCGGAGACAGCGAGCGCAGTGCCCGCAATGACAAACAGGCATAGTCGGCTCAAAGGAGTGGCATGATTACGCCTATAGAAACTAAACGAAACTGAACTCACCGGCTACATAGATGCTCTGGACAAATGAGTAAACGAATAAACAAATAAATCAACTCAGAAATTAAACTGAACTCACTGAACTCACCAGTAATATCATCTATATATTATAAAATAACAGTTTTGTCTGTACATTGCTCAAAGGGTGGTATTTCTGTATCAGTCGTGTCCACAGTAACAAGGAACTGCAAGGAAATGTATGTATGTATGTATGTATGTATGTATGTATGTATGTATGTATGTACACGCATCACGAGAGAACGGCTGAAGAGCATTTTATAAAAATCGGTATGCAAAGTCGGGGAATAAGTGTCTACAATCTAGGCCATCAACAATTTTATTCGCGCTGACTGAAATGGTAGTTTAGGGGGATGGCCTAAAATTTAGTTCTCAAATATTTATGTTATTGATGGTCGCATCTTAATGAAAATCGGTATGCGAAGTCAGGGAATAAGTCACAAAAACCAAGGCCATACATGATTGTATTCACGCTGAGAAAAATGGTAGTTTAGGGGAAGGTCTAAAAGGGAATTTTCAAATATTTCTGTTATTAGTGACCCTATCTTAATGAAATCAGTATGCAAAGTCGGGGAATAAGTCGCTGTAATCTAGGCCATAAAAATTTTATTCACACTGAGTGAAATGGTAGTTTAGGTGAAGGCATACAATTGAATTCTCAAATATTTATGTTAATGGTCGTATCGATAAATACGGTACTACTACAAGTACATATCAGCGCCGAGTCATGAGAAAATGGGTAAACATAATTTAATAAAAAACGGTATGTAAAGTCGGAGAATAAGGAACTACAGTCTACGCTATAAATAATTTTATATGAGGCCCTGATGTCACAGAGTTGAAAGAAAATTAAATGTGAAGACCTACAATATAGAAAGAACATAAATTGTATTAACGATCACATTACATTGATCCTTGTTTGTTGTGATGTGCTTTGTGTCTTCTGTTGCCGCTCATCCCCAATAGGTAGGATTACTGCTGCGTACCGTGTTATTTTTTAATTTGCTCTACGTCGCACCGACACAGATAGGTCTTATGGCGACCAGGAAAGGGCTAGGAGTATGAAGTAGCCTTGGCCTTAATTAAGGTACAGCCTCAGTATTTGCCTGGTGTGAAAATGGGAAACCACGGAATACCATCTTCCGGGCTGCTGACAGTGGGGTTCAAATCCACTATCTTCCGGATGCAAGCTCACAGCTGCGCGCCCCTAACCACACGGCCAACTTGCCCGGTCGTACCGAGTGTAACAGCCTGGCTGAATATTGGCGGGAAGTAGCTGGGGAGTAACTCTTCTTTAGCATGCCATTCCTCTGGTTCATAAATGTTCTGATACTACTGGTACGTAACACACTGGTTCATCAGCGCATTCGAGCTATTCAATCCCTACTCTGAGGCACTGACTGGAATGAGCAGTGTGCATATTCAACTGAATAATGGCAGAGGAGTGTTCACGGCTGTCTGCAGCCTGGTCATTCCAGCTCTGGAACTTTGACTGTTAGATCGGCACCGTATTACTCGTTAAAAGTGAGAAAATGTACGGTTTTTCATTTGATCGAGTATTTCATATGAGAGCATTGCTTTTAATAGCTACATTCCTATTGACGTTTTTTTAATGACCTATGTTGAACTGAGAATCCTGTAGCGAAGCACGGGCACATCAGCTGGTAAATAAATAAATAAATAAATAAATAAATAAATAAATAAATAAATAAATAAATAAATCAACTAGGAAATTAAACTTAACTCACCAGTATTTATCCACGGCCGTAGCTGTGTTGGAACACCGGATCCCATGAGATCTCCGAAGTTAAGCAACATTGGGCGTGGTCAGGAGTTGGATGGGTTGCCACGCGCTGTTGGTGGGGGTAAGGAAATGGAGGAGCGGACCTGCCTTCGGGCAGAACAACCCTTACCTTACCACCAGTATTTACAGACGATGCTGAAAGTGATGATCTTCAGCTGCAATGCAAGCTTCACATCTTGTAATGAGATTTCGAAACACACTTCGTAGTTCATGGACACCGATAGAACGCACAATGCTCCTAATTTCGATTTTTAATTCTACAGTTCGAGGATTATTCCTATACACCTCCTTTAAGATTTCCCCATAGAATAAAATCACATGTGCTTAAATCAGGCGAACGAGGGGACCATAAGTCTTTACTGATGATATGATCCTCGAACACTTCCCGTAACTGTCGCATAGAGCTACGTGCCGTATGGGCCGTTGCACTATCCTGCTGAAAATAGCCGTACCTTTTCTTTTCTTCAGTCAGTTCAGCAAAAAATGGTTCCAGAATGTTGTGAATATAACGGTCAGAAGTAATCGTGTCCTGAGAAAATATCGGACCGATCATTCGTCGGGCACTGATAGGGCACCACACACCCACCTTCACATCGTGCAGAGGTCTCGGCTGTAAAATGTGCGGGCTGTCTGTATCCCAGATTCTATAGTTCTGTGAATTGACATATTTACTCAAATAAAACCAGGCTTCGTCGCTCATAAAAAGAAAGTTCGGATCCACAATATCGTCGTGGACACTATTCATTAGCTAATAGCAAAATCGTATTCTTGCATTGAAATCTGTAGGCAGTATGTTATGGACTGAATGAGTCCGATAAGATCGTAAATGTAACTATTTTGTTGCATTACGTGCTGAAGAAGGTGAAATACCACTTTCCTGAGCTACTCTCCGAAGCGACTTACGTGGACTGACCTGGAGTCTTGCCTGTATATCTTCTAACATCTCCCGTATGGGAGCTGTTCTCCTTCGCTTCTTTTTCTTATTGCTTACGGAACCAGTACTACGCCACTTGTAAACGAGCTGATGCACGTAACGTTTTGATGGTACTGTCGCACCGGGAAATTGTCTACGGAATTTTCGAAGGCACCTTTTAACTGGTTTCTTCTTCTTGTGCAAATAACACTCGATCAAAAATATTCTTTGGCCTATAGTGTATTTAACCATCGTGATAATAACCTCAGAACACACCCTGAAAGTCCAAGAGTTTCTAGCGAACTGAGGGACAGAGTGCTAAACAGCTGCGCGCTGGCAGTGAACACTTCTTATCTGGCCATATGGCGCTCGCTCGGGAATTCCCACGGCATGCGAGCAGAAGTCTGAACTCTTAAATTATTCTCCCTATACTTCTATACTCCTTTGTATGAGGACGGGGTATGGGTGTACTGACCCTGAGATATAATTTACAGTAAAGAGGATATGGAGATGGGTTATTACCAGTAGATAAAACGCTGATACCTATGTCTAGTATTGAACGATGATACGGTTAGTCTTATCTAGGTAACTAGATATCGTTAAAATTATGAACACTACACAACAGCCTGAAATTCTGCAAATAAATTCAAAGGTAGCAATTTGTGATTTGAACTACAGGATTACAAGTGGCACTAACACGGAGAAACTGCGCAGCGTAGGCTGAATATGTAAGCTATGAATACGGCACATGTATTGCACCCATCATATGAGCCTCATTGGCGAATTTAATTAATTATATTTAATATGGAATAAAAATATTCAGATATGCTGTAATAATTATAATATTGGGATAATCAAGAGACCAATGCCTATGAACAAAGCATCAGTAGAAGCCTATGTTTCCTTTCTTTTCTGGAATAAATCGCTATCTCAGTAACATAAACAAGTTACACCTGGTGTTGCATCAGCGTTGGAACTGCGCAATAACAGTGGAAAATTCCACTAGGATGAGTGAGAGAGAAAATGTCGAATGTTACTACCAGAATCCCCTTGGTTTCGAATAGACTCGTCCATAAAAAATGAATAGCGTATATGTGTGTTCCAATCAGATTGCAGTATTAAAATATTTTCTAAAGTAGCGGGACAAAATGTATTTTACTCGTCTGCAATCTAGGCTAACAATTAAGATGGATTTCGTGACAGCAAGATATTAGTATTTACTAAAGAATTTTTGGACCAAGTCAATAGCTTATTGGTAATGAGTAAAAGTAATTGCGCACTGAACTTTTGGGTAGCAACACGAATGTGAAGTCCCTACCGTCATGGGGTTTGTTAGTTAGCGTGTAAGAAGAAACAATCCAACTAACGCTACGGGTATTACAAAAAAAGTTACGAACAATTGTGTGATCACACTCCATCCGTAAATTGACATGTATTTTTGGAATTTTAGTGTGTAATGTTTTTCATCTCTTAAGCATTTCATTAAGGAGGCGCTCTCCAACGCCCTCGAACGGGGATTCCTGTGTGGTCAAGAGCTTGTATCCATCCGCTAAAGTAGTAACTTTGCCACCAAACAGCTCCAATCTCGAGCGTCAGTCAGCTTCAGATGGTCTTGTAGATAACACGCATGTCGCATATCGCTCTGTCTTTTCGGATATCCACAGTGAACAAAGAATATTTGTCTGTATATTTATGAGAAGTTAACTATCAGAAGTGCCGAATGAATATGAAAGTGATTTTAAATATATTAGGGAAATAAATAATGGACAAACATATACTCGGAATCAAATTTACATATTGCTGACACGAAATTATGAGTTACGCAATAATTGCAGTACAGTTGTAATATATATTGAGTATGCTAACTACTGCTGGGAGTTAGACATTCTAAAACATTAGCAGATTACTACAATCTTTGGGAACACTTTTCTTGTTTTGTTCTGTTGAGCCAGCTGGAGCATAGCTATTTAGGATGAAACTTTCGCCAGCCAGCAGTGTGTCAAGGCTGAGCGCAAACCCTCGCAGATAACGGTTCTTTTGTTAAGACCAAGGGTCGACAGCACCAAGCTGCAGAGTACGTGTGAAGGAGAAATGAGACGTCCAGGGCGACGAATGGCATTAAAATAGGGATGTAGGCGGAGAAAGTTCGCGCCAGATAGCGCTCGTGTACTACTGGGTAAGCGCAAGGCGATCGTCTTATGTTTCTCCCAGTCAGCTGCGAGAAATATACAGATTGTGACCGAGTTTCCTAAGCTAAAGCCTACTATATATTCTCTAATTTTACTCCAAGACTATATTAATTATTTGTACAGGTATATCCCCTAGTATATTATGGACGATTTTCAGCGTTTAAGCGTTAAACAGCTGCAAAATGAGCTACGGACCAGAGGCGCTAAAACTAGCGGGAGGAAGGAAGAATTAGTACAGCGGTAATTACAAAATTCTAACACGCTTTATTATCTAAATAATAAATAGGAGTCAGCATGCCTTTTCCTAAAGAATACAATTACTTGATTATTGTACATTGAGAAATATATAAATATACCTCCACAAGACTTAAATCATAAATAGAGATTTAAATACGCATTTACTCTACTTGCATATAGTCTTCAATTCACGTATTTTTTTAGGTTGATGGCTTACATGAAACTGCAGATACAGCCTTGTCCACCACCAAAGGCATGTGAATTTCTTCAGTTTCCTAGTACCGGTTCCTTTGAAGAATTGACTATCAGCCATAAGGTGAAGATCACCATCACAAATGTGCATTTGATGGATTATTTTGTATTTAGAAAATCGGAAATAGATGGAGCACCTGTTTCCAACTACAAATCATTGTGTGATGGTGGATACAGACTTTTCAGTGAAAAGTTTGTTTTGTTTATAAAATGTTTTTTTCAATCGGATGAAATTCTAATATGCAGTGCTGTGAAATCCGAGTACACAAAACATAAGAGCTATAATGTGAAGCTTATTTTAGGAGTACCTGGTGACATTATAGGAGCGGAATGTGAATGTGTTGCTGGAGCAGGCCCCAAGGCATGTTGTAAGCATATTGCTGCTGTAAGCTATGCATTAGAGCACTTCTCCAAGACTGGTATTGTTCAGTGTTCAGAAACATGCACCCAAAATTTACAAACTTTTCACCATCCCCCTTCCAAACGGTTGAGGCCAGTTAGCCCTATGAAAGTGGAATGTTTGCCCTTGGAACAAGTTTTCCAGGAACCCTGCCATGATGTTAGGCCATTGTCAGGAGTTAATCAGCCTGGATATCAGCAATATGTTGAAGGTATTGTGAAAAGTTCCCAACATAAGCTTGCTTTTTCTTTTGCTCTAAAAAAAGAACAGGCCAGCTGCTTTGATGTCATTCATGACCACCATTATGGTGTGGATCCATGTGCGACACAAGCTGAAAATCTTGTAAGAGTCAATGATGAGGAAAGGAAGAAAATTGAGGAAAATACTAGACAACAATCCCAGCAAAGTCTATGGTTCAAAGAGAGGAAATATCGTTTGACAGCAAGTAATTTTGGGAAAATCTGTCACTCAAAAACACCTAAAGCCCTAGCAAAATCCTTATTCAAGGGAAGTTTGTTTTGCTCCAGTGATATGAAATGGGGACTTCAAATGGAAGACTCAGCAAGGGACAGATATTCTCAGCTAACAGGCCATGTAGTCCAAAAGTGTGGCCTCATTATTCATCCTATCAGACATTATCTGGCAGCATCTTGTGATGGATTAATTGGACAGGATAGAGTCTTGGAACTTAAAGGGTTGCCAAGTAATAAAAATGAAGCTATTTCAATCAAATGTGTTCCATACTTGGGTGAGAGCAGTGGTGCAGTGATACTCAAGAAAAATCACAACCATTACTTCCAAGTGCAAGGCCAGCTGTTTGTTACAGGCAGACATTATTGTAGCTTTGTTGTGTACACTGCTGTTGACATGCTAGTGTTGGAAATAGAGAGAGATGACATTTTCATTCATGAAATGGTGGCAAAATTAGACAAGTTTTACCATGAATATTTTGTTCCAGTCATCCTAACCTGACATAATGGTTTTCCTGAAATTGCATAACATAAAACATACAAATATTATCCTCCCTGAAAGACGAATTTTACTGACATGCAATTTTGACTGCAGTATTTTGTATGTTTTAGCAAGTCCTATAGCCCGTTCTATGTGTATTCTTTTAGAGGCTATCCTCCTTGTTTCAATGTTTTCTGATGGAGTAAACTGCCTTTTGCCTTTCAGAAATGGTGGGATATTTAATGTTACACCTTTAGTGCATAACAGATCCTGAATGTTGAACCCCCTATCTGCCATAACTGAATCTCCTTCTTCCAAGAGATCCAACATTCCTGATCTGATAAATAACTGCCTATCTGATATTGCCCCACCATATGCATCAGATATGAAACTTATGAAACCAGATGGATTTATACCTATTAATACCTTTGTTGTGTTTGCATTTTTGTATGGAGAAAATGTAGCTTGCTGTGCTATAGGGTTCTTAGGTTTTGCTATTGTAATCTCAGTTGCATCAATTATTACTCTAGTCGAGGGGTATTTCTGTCTAAAAGCAAGGGGGCTGTTTTCAAGGACAGTTTCTCTATCAGGCCATATGTTCAACTCTTTAAATTGGCAGTACATGAAATTAATCCAAACATTAAATATTCTTCCAACAGTAGTTTTATGGATTCCAAAGTTAAGGCCTAGTTCCTGGTCAGATTTGTTAGTCCTTAGCTTCATAACTGTCAATAAGAAACACAGTCTGGGTTCAAGAGGGAATATCTGTAAATTGTATCTGTTTTCTCCCAAAACAGCAAACACCAAATTAAAATGTTGGACGTCTGCAAACCCTGTATAAAGCAATACGGCATCAGGATTATTCATTATTTGCTCAACAACCAAATTACTTGTAGTATTTGTCTGAGTACTGACGTCTATGAAAATGGGAGTCACAGATGTTACATTCACTTCTTCGGGTATATTCACGATTTCTTCCCGTACTTCAATGGGGATGATTTCTGAAGATTCCAATATTGTAAGCTTATCGTGGTAATCCGGCGATTTTCTTGTGTATAGCCTCTTCCTTCTTTTTGTTGTGTTCGTGGTCCATGGAAAAAGCGATGGAACAGCGCCCGGTTTTAATCTTGCTCTCTCACCTTTAAATAGAAACATAAATTCTGTGGTTGTTATCGAAATGCCTAATCACTTTATAGGTAGAAAATACGAATTATTTCCGTTCGTAAGTCGCACTTACCCAACAAAGTTTTCGTGAAGTCTCCAGGTTGAAAATGATGGGAACACACTTTAATATTTTCGGTCAGATTCTTCTCACTGAAATGTTTCCTTCTAATAGTATGTAACCATTTCTTCCTCATTTCTTTATTTTGTGGAAACTGATGAAACGAAAACGAGCTTCCCTGATTTTTACAAAGAGGAACACTGCAATAGCTCGGCATAGTCACGAAAATAACAATTTAAACAACTTAAATTCGTGGATATTAGCGGCATGAGTACACAGGAGACAAATGAAGAGCGCCTTGCGCTTACCCAGTGCAACAGCACTGCGCTCTATCGGTGCTAGTTCTATACATCCCTATTCTTCTGCAGTTCAGCGTAGGACAGGTCGTGTGTATATTAAGTGATAAGTGTTAATATTTTACACCAGCGAAATAGTCAAAATATCGTGTGAAACTGTATTATGTGTTAGTTATAAGCAGTAATTAAGGAATATGTGTACCTCAAGAAAAATGAAAAAATTGTTGTAAAATGGGTTACTAAATCATCATGGCTGCTACCTCTGACGGAGATGACAGGTTGCTAATGTAAGTACCATTCTTATATGGTTATGTAGAATCTAAAACATCCCTTTAATATAATTTAAATGTAAGTTACGCGAGTCATAGATGTAAGTACGGGAACACAGTCAACTTATTTAGGGTATTGCATTCGTATTCATTGTTCTTAGGAAATGTTATTATTATTATTATTATTATTATTATTATTATTATTATTATTATTAATTATATAATTATGGCGTTACTTCAGGATCTTTGTAATAATTTCCACGAATATTTGAAGTATAACCTCAGCTTAGTATGATGTTGAAAGCGTGTTTATTTTGAGGTATTGGAAGGATCGGCGTAGAAAAATATGATTATTATTATTATTGTCAATGAATTAATAATATTATTTTGTATGCAGACTAATATACCGAGTGTTGATGGTAATAATTTAATTAAATGCTATAATCTGAATCTGCGTGACTCATCGTCAAAATTTCAGTAAAGGTGATGGTGCTTGTTATATTTTTTATATCTTAATAAATAATTGGGTGGTAAAAAAATTACTATAAGAAAATTTATGTCTTTAGTAAGAATTATTTATTGTTGAGTTATAAATGCGATGTTGAGTGACGATAGCACTCAGTGAGTTTATAAGGTCCATTTGTAACGGAACGAAGTGATACGCAATGCCATTCTCAGTGGAAAAATGAGAGATGTATGTATATTAGTATGTTGACTGGAAATAATGGAAATACGTGTTGCTGCTGAGATATAATGGATGCCAGTGTATTGAAGTCGAGATCATTTAATATTGAGAAATATATATGATGATAAACCAGTCAAATATTACGTGATTCAAAGGACCAAGTGATGTTTTATGGGTAAAATTGTGACGCAACATCCAGAGATGACAGGCAGAATTTTATTGAATAGTTAGAATGCCGCTGTAATATTGTATTGGCACGACAAACATCCAATTAATTTATTAAGAGTGTTATTTTGTTTATCTTAAAAAATGTGCGTGATACTACGGGATATTATTATTATTATTATTATTATTATTATTATTATTATTATTATTATTATTAATATCAAAAATTTAATTTCTCTTATTTTGGTATTATGGTTTTTAGTAATGACATGAACCCTATTTTATGCTTTCGTCGTAGGCTACAATTGAATAAGCAACGAAATTAATTGTTTTATTGTCGTGGTTAGCGGTATAATTTCAGTGAATAAATACTATATGGACACTGAAATTAACCAATCCTTATATGAAGTTTGTGAACCTGAGTTATAATTTTCTTTTGGAGAAATGGTTGGTATATATCGATCTTTACTGTGCATAATCAATCTTTCCTGTATATTTTGTAAATAATTAATGATAGTTTGCTGTTTTGATTAACATGTTAGGCTAGTACATTTGGCTGTGTTTTCTCGTTTATTGTAAATAGTACCATATTTTAGGAGATATTTTCTTAAGTGGGAGAGAATTTTCTCTTTCGTTGTAACGTAGAGTAAGATAGGGTAAAGACTCGCGTACAAAATAAAGGAATGTTTTGGGATTCTAAAGCAACAACAACAACAAACATTTAAATTTGTCAGGTTACTGAACAAATGTTTTGAATTAACATTTATGTGTTTAGAAAGAGTGTGTTATGGAACACGAATTATACTTGGAAAATTCAGTAACTATGTGGTGACTAGAAATGTATTATTATTATTATTGTTAATTATTTTATGTCCACTAACTATTATGTTTATCCAGGTTATTAATATCACATAACCATGTTATTGTGTATATCTGCGTTTATATTTACAAATTTTAAATAACATATTTGGTAATTAATTTTCAAATTTAGCAATTAACAAAATTAATTATTTTAAGAATTATTTAGTGATGAGGTAACACATTTCAATTTATAAAATATACTTTTGGTCGTTGTAACATTGTAATATTATGACCTGAATCTGAGTTAACATTACATTAATTGATATTAATTAAATTCCTCATTTTTCTTAAATTTTATAAATAAAATTTTATACACAAAATTTAGAAATCAGTCTGTGTCATGATTTATATAGAGAGTAGACTATCCTTAGTATCCCTATGCATCCCTATTCGACGACGGGGACTGATCGCGCCTGGCACAGAGATCACACTTCTTCGGCAAGTACATTCTTTTCAGGGCAGCCGTGGCAATATTGGACTCCAGGTCAACACCGAAGAAGCTTTGCAAGGGTGCAGTATACCAAAAAGGAACGGGCAACATAGTGACTTGGCCAGACATCTGACGGAGTTACGAGGGAAATAGGTGCTAGGAATTGCTCCACTCCTCTGTGAAGTTGCGGTTGTGGAACTCAATATTGAGCAATATGAAGCGAAATTTGTACTATAATAAGCGAGTACAGAAGTAAATAAAACACTATTTCGTTAAGAAAGTAGAGTGATATGCCAGGGAATGAGAAAGAATCTGCAGAAATTTAGTTTACTTGGCTCTCAGATGTTTACAGATTTTCTAATGGACATTGTGCCTCGAAGCTTACATAATCAAATGTTACGCTATAGATTATGTTACATATATATCTTTTTCTTCTTTCCTGGCCGTATGTGTACCCATAAAACGGGCACTCCCGAGTTCACTCAGGGTCGGCTCGTCTGACTCGGAGAGAGTATGTCTACGTTCTTGTACCCGATCTAATGGCACTTCACTTTTCCTTAAAGCAGCCTCAGCAGTTTGTTTCCATGTTGTCTTAGTACGCCCTCTTCCTCTCTTCGGCGGCAAGAGCTTTCCGTACTAAATGGTGTTCATTTCTTCTTCTGACGTGGCCATACCAGCAGAGTTGTTTTTCCTCCATCTTGTCGCTGATGGGCACAATTTTAAAGCATCCTCGCACGTGTTTACTGCGCACTCTGTCACCCAGAGTGACTCCCACCGACCATCGCAACATCCGTATCTCTGCAACATGCATTCGCTGGTCATGATTTTTCTGCGTTGTCCAACATTCGGAGCCGTACATGAGGGCAGGCCGGACAGTGGTTTTGTACACTTTGCCCTTTAATTTGAATGGCATTCGCTTATCACACAGAACACCAGTAAGAGACCGCCATTTCATCCAACCAACAATGATGCGGTGCTTGACGTCTGCATCGATATCACCATCAGCTGTGATGACTGATCCAAGATATTTGAACTTGTCGATCATAGTCAGTGGTTCTCCAGCATGGAAGACAATGTTGTGTAGGCCCACTTGCCCTGGCTGCTTAAAGTTGAAGAACACGTACTCCGTCTTCTTGAGACTTATTCTTAACCCATTTGCCTCTAGTATTACTCGCCATCGTTCCAAGACTGCCTCAACCTCCTGACATGGCACACCAACCAAAACAATATCGTCTGCATAAAGTATGGTCTGTCATCAGCTGCTCCGTCAGGTAGTTGATGACAATGTTGAACAGTGCCGACCCCTGATGTACACCAACATCAACATGGAAACTACCTGAAACACCTGCAATGCTTTTCACCATGGCAGATGGACGTAGGTACATATCTTCGATCATTTTCACGTATACCTCAAGAAATTTTTGATGTAGTGCTGCCCAGGCTTTCTCCAGATCGATGAATACCATATGGAGGTCTTTACGTAGCTCATGGCGTTTCTCAATCAAGATCCGCAGAGTCTGAATTGCGTCACTTCTTGACATACCTGATGTGAAACCACAGTGGTTCCGGTGGATGTTAAACAAACCCTTGATGAAGTCTCCTATGACGCGCTCCCAGATTTTGAGTGTGTGTGAAGTGAGTTTGATGCCTCGGTAATTCTCACACTCTCACTATAAACGCACGGAAAAATGTCAAGAAAAACAACTATTTCATGTTTGTGGATTACTGTAGTCACGTCCTAGTTCGTGAACCATGGGCAACGGTTGAGTGGCCTAGTAAGTGGTCCTGAGTGTCGGGATACCAGTTGCTATGGAATAGGAGTGGGCATCTCGGACATATTCTGAGTCGTGGCCTTCCTTGTGCTCAGGCGGCTAGGACTATACAATTCACCGGTGGTCCCTAACCCGTTAGAGGAGAGATCCTCACTTGGACTATGTGCAAGTAGGGCAGCATCCTGCTTCATGAATTTACCGAGCTCAGAACACTTTAAGCAAGCCTCGGACCTATGGGAGTATCGGAGTCCCACTCCCATTTGACAGGAGAGGGACTCCTTGGAAACAACTTGGCGAACGAAATGGAATTCGATGGGGAGCTATCAATATTAATGGGGCTTATGGAAGAAAGAAAGTAGAACTGGCTGAGTCTGCAAAGAGGATGCATTTGGATGTGCTAGGAGTAACTGATATTAGGGTAAGGGGAGATAATGAGGAAGAGATAGGAGATTGTAAAGTGTACTTGACGGGTGTTAGAAAGGGAAGGGCAGAGTCTGGGGTAGGGCTCTTTATCAGGAATACCATTGCACGCAACATAGTTTCTGTTAGACACGTAAATGAGCGAATGATGTGGATAGATTTGTCAGTTGCAGGAATTAGGACTAGAATTGTGTCCGTGTATTCACCATGTGAGGGTGCAGATGAGGATGAAGTGGACAAGTTTTATGAAGCATTGAGTGACATCGTGGTCAGGGTCAACAGCAAGGATAGAATAGTGCTAATGGGCGATTTCAATGCGAGAGTTGGGAATAGAACTGAAGGATACGAAAGGGTGATTGGTAAATGTGGGGAAGATATGGAAGCTAATGGGAATGGGAAGCGTTTGCTGGACTTCTGTGCTAGTATGGGTTTAGCTGTTACGAATACATTCTTCAAGCATAAGGCTATTCACCGCTACACATGGGAGGCTAGGGGCACCAGATCCATAATCTATATATATAAAATAACTTGTCCTGACTGACTGACTGATTCATCATCGCCGAGCCGAAACTACTGGACATAATGAAATGAAATTTTGGGGATACATTCATATTAAGATGTAGGTGCTCGCTAAGAGAGGATTTTTGGATATTCCATCGCCAAGGGGGTGAAAAGGGGGGTGAAATTTTAAAATGATTGTATCTATATCTCAAAACTTTAAAAGTTTACAGATGTAAAAATTAGGATTTAGAATCGTCTTTAAAAATAAGGAAACACGTATTTTTTTGTTTTCAGAAAATCCCAATAGGAGGGGTGAAAAAAGGGTGATCAAGGGGTTGAATGCCTTTAATCACGATACCGGTACTTATATCTCAGAAACTGAACATATTACAGACCTGAAAATTGGTACTTTTGATCTCTTTTAAAAATAAAGAAACACGTATTTTTTTGTTTTTGGAAAATCCAATTAATGGGAGGGTGAAAAGGGGGTGAATTTTTAAAATGTGTGAATCTATATCTCCAAACTTTTAAAGATTGCAGATGTAAAAATTGGTATTTAGAATCTTCATTAAAAATAAAGAAACACGTATTTTTTTGTTTTTGGAAAATCGCAATAGGAGGAGTGAAAAGGGGGCGAGAAAGGGGTTAATTGCCTTTAATGAGGCTACTTATATCTCAGAAACTGAAGATATTATAGACCTGAAAATTGGTGTTTGGGATCTCCTTTAAAAATAAAGACACACGTATTTTTTGTTTCTGGAAAACCCAATTAAGCGGGGGTGAAAAGGGGGTAATATTTTAAAATGAGTGTATCTATTTCTCAAAACTTTTAAAGGTTATAGATGTAAAAATTGGTATTTATAATCTCCATTAATAATAAAGAAACACGTATATTTTGTTTTCGGAAAATTCTAATAGGAAGGGTGGAAAAGGTTGAAAAAGGGGTCGAATGCATTTCATGAGTCTACTTATATTTCAGAACCTGAAGATATTACAGACCTGAAAATTGGTGTTTGGGATCTCCTTTAAAAATAAAGTAACACGTATTTTTTGTTTGTGGAAAATACAATAAATGGGGGGGTTAAAAGGGGGTGATTTTTTAAAATGAGTGTATCTATATCTCAAAACTTTTTAAGTTTATAGATGTAAAAATTGGTATTTAGAATCTCCTTTAAAAATGAAGAAACACGTATTCTTTTGTTTTCGGAAAATCCCAATAGGAAGGGTGTAAAAGGGTGAATAATGGGTTGAATGCCATTCATGGGGCTACTTATATTTCAGAACCTGAAGATATTATAGACCTGAAAATTGGTATTTTGGATCTACTTTAAAAGTAAAGAAACACGTATTTTTTCGTTTTTGGAAAATCCAAATATTGGGGGGTGAAAAGGAAGGGTGAATTTCTTAAAATGAGTGTGTCTACATCTTAAAACTTTAAAATTTACAGATGTCAAAATTGGTAGTTAGAATCTCCTCTAAAAGTAAATCCTAATAGGAGGGGTGTAAAAGGGTGAAAAATGGGTTGAATGCCTTTAATGAGGATACACATATCTCAGAAACGAAAGATATTACAGAACTGATAATTCGCATATGGGATCTCCTTTAGAAATAAAGAAACACGTATTTTTTAGTTTTTGGAAAAGCCAATTAATGGCGGTTAAACAGGAGTGACAAATTGGGGAGAATTTTTGAAAGACTATACCTACAGAATATCTTGGAAAAGTAAAATGTTACAGACGTAAAAAGTGGGTGTAAATCTCCTGTAAATGTAAAGAAATATAGGTGATTTGTTTTTGGAAACTCCACTTAAGGGGAACTCAAAAGGAGTGAAATTTTAAAATGAGAATGTTTACAGTATATCTAAAAAACTTAACATGTTACAGAAGTGAAAAATGGTATTTTTTATCTCTATTAAACATAAAGAAAAGTGTATTTTTAGTTTTCGGAAATACCACTTGGGTAGGGGGTAAAAGTGACTGAAAATGGTGATGAATTCTTTTAATTAGGCTACTGATATCTCAAAAATGAAGATGTTACAGACGTGAAATTTGATATTTGCAATCTGCTTTAGAAGCAAAAGAAACACGTATTCTCGGAAAATCCAATGAAGGAGGGGGGTGGGGGTTGAAAGAATTGAAAAATTAATTGTATGAGAATACATACATTTAATAAAAACTAAAGTTGTTACAGACGTGAAAATTTGTATTTGGATCTCCTTTAAAAACAAAGAAAAACGCGTTTTGGTGGGGAAACCATCTTAGAGGGCGGGAGTGTAAAGGAGTTGAATTCCTTTCATGAGGACACATAAATCAAAGACTGAAGGAGTTAGAGTCGTGATAATTAGTATTTAGAAGATCCTTTACTATTAAAGAAACAAGTATTTTTTGCGGGAAAATTCACTTAGGGGAGGGGGGGGGTATTGTGAAATGAAGTGAAGAAAAGTAAATTATTTTTATGGGGATACTTATATCTCAAAACTGAAGGTAATAGACGTGAACATTGGTGTTTGGAATCTCCCTTAAACATAAAGAAACAAGCATTCTTTTAATTTTTTTTTGGGGGGTGGGGTTGGCGGTAAATAAACTTAACGGCGGTGGGGTGTAGAAGGAGGTGAGACCAATTGATTTTACTGTTATTAATGTACTTATAAGGATCCTCCGTTGCTCAGGCGGCAGCGCGCCGGCCTCTCACAGCTGGCTTCTGTGGTTCAAATCCCGGTCACTCCATATGGCATTCATGCTGAACAAAACGGAGGCGGGACAGGTTTTTCTTCGGATACTCCGGTTTTCCCTGTCATCAGCCATTCCAGCAACACATAATAATAATAATAATAATAATAATAATAATAATAATAATCCGGACCGTCGTCAAATGTGCGGACCGCGCTGGAAACGGCTCCTGGACGGGTAATGACTAAGAATGCAGTCCGGCCGCGGGTTCAGTGCCGCCAAGGCACCCAATATGAAGCACGATCTCCTGAAGGATTTTACCCATATTAAAAATATTATAGGAAAAGATGGCAAAGATTTACGGACCCAACTGACCGGGAGGAATACCTGAGCCTAGCCAGGGAAGTACGAAATCGATTGCTGGAAAGGAAGATTTAAAAACGGGAGGAAACGTGCCGTAAAATAATAGAAAACCAGTCAGATCGGGAATTTTGGTGGATTCTCGCAGAAAACGAGTCAGATCGCGAATTTCGGCGGATTATATATCTAAAACAATAAGCATTCAATTATAAATTTCAGTATAATACCGTAGCGAAGCACGGGTATCTTGCTAGTCTATATATATATAAAATAGCTTGTCCTGACTGACTGACTGATTCATCATCGCCGAGCCAAAACTACTGGACATAATGAAATGAAATTTTGGGGATACATTCATATTAAGATGTAGGTGCTCGCTAAGAGAGGATTTTTGGATATTCCTTTGCTAAGGGGGTGAAAAGGGGGGTGAAATTTTAAAATGAGTGCACCTATATCTCAAAACTTTAAAAGTTTACAAATGTAAAAATTGGTATTTAGAATCTTCTTTGAAAATAAGGAAACACGTATTTTTTTGTTTTCAGAAAATCCCAATAGGAGGGGTGAAAAAGGGTGAAAATGGGGGAAAATGTGTTCAATGCCTTTAATCAGGATACCGGTAGTTATATCTAAGAAACTGAAGATATTACAGACCTGAATATTGGTACTTTTGATCTCTTTTAAAAATAAAGAAACACGTATTTTTTTGTTTTTGGAAAATCTAATTAATGGGAGGGTGAAAAGGGGGTGAATTTTTAAAATGAGTGAATCTATATCTCCAAACTTTTAAAGATTGCAGATGTAAAAATTGGTATTTAGAATCTTCATTAAAAATAAAGAAACACGTATTTTTTTGTTTTCGGAAAATCGCAATAGGAGGTGTGAAAAGGGGTGAAAAAGGGGTTGAATGCCTTTAATGAGGCTACTTATATCTCAGAAACTGAAGATATTATAGACCTGAAAATTGGTGTTTGGGATCTCCTTTAAAAATAAAGAAACACGTATTTTTTTGTTTCTGGAAAACCCAATTAAGGGGGGTAAAAAAGGGGTAATATTTTAAAATGAGTGTATCTATATCTCAAAACTTTTAAAGGTTATAGGTGTAAAAATAGGTATTTAGAATCTCCATTAAAGATAAAGAAACACGTATATTTTGTTTTCGGAAAATCCTAATAGGAAGGGTGGAAAAGGTTGAAAAAGGGGTCGAATGCATTTCATAAGTCTACTTATATTTCAGAACCTGAAGATATTACAGACCTGAAAATTGGTGTTTGGGATCTCCTTTAAAAATAAACACGTATTTTTTGTTTGTGGAAAATACAATTATGGGGGGGGGGGGTTGAAAAGGGGGTGATTTTTTTAAAATGAGTGTATCTATATCTCAAAACTTTTTAAGTTTATAGATGTAAAAATTGGTATTTAGAATCTCCTTTAAAAATAAAGAAACACGTATTCTTTTGTTTTCGGAAAATCCCAATAGGAAGGGTGTAAAATGGTGAATAATGGGTTGAATGCCTTTCATGAGGATAATTATATTTCAGAACCTGAAGATATTACAGACCTGAAAATTGGTATTTTGGATCTACTTTAAAAGTAAAGAAACAGGTATTTTTTCGTTTTTGGAAAATCCAAATATTGGGGGGTGAAAACGGGGGTGAATTTTTTAAAATGAGTGTGTCTACATCTTAAAACTTTAAAATTTACAGATGTAACAATTGGTGGTTAGAATCTCCTCTAAAAATATAGGAACACGTATTTTTTGTTTCCAGTAAGTCCTAATAGGAGGAGTGTAAAAGGGTGAAAAATGGGTTGAATGCCTTTAATGAGGATACACATATCTCAGAAACGAAAGATATTACAGAACTGATAATTCGCATATGGGATTACCTTTAAAAATAAAGAAACACGTATTTTTTAGTTTTTGGAAAAGCCAATTAATGGCGGTTAAACAGGAGTGACAAATTGGGGTGAATTTTTTGAAAGACTATATCTACAGAATATCTTGGAATCGTAAAATGTTACAGACGTAAAAAGTGGGTGTAAATCTCCTGTAAATGTAAAGAAATATAGGTTATTTGTTTTTGGAAACTCTACTTAAGGGGAACCCAAAAGGGGTGAAATTTTAAAATGAGAATTTTTACGGATATCTAAAAAACTTAACATGTTACAGAAGTGAAAAATGGCATTTTTTTATCTCTATTAAACATAAAGAAAAGTGTATTTTTAGTTTTCGGAAATACCACTTGGGTGGAGGGCGGGGGGGGGGGGTAAAAGTGACTGAAAATGGTGATGAATTCTTTTAATTAGGCTACTGATATCTCAAAAATGAAGATGTTACAGACGTGAAATTTGATATTTGCAATCTGCTTTAAAAGTAAAGAAACACGTATTCTCGGAAAATCCAATGAAGGGGGGGGGGAAAGAATTGAAACATTAGTTGACTTAATTGTATGAGAATACATAAATCTAATACTAAAGTTATTACAGACGTGAAAATTCGTATTTGGTTCTCCTTTAAAAACAAAGAAAAAGGCGTTTTGGTGGGGAAACCATCTTGGAGGGCGGGAGTGTAAAGGAGTTGAATTCCTTTCATGAGGACACATAAATCAAAAACTGAAGAAGTTAGAGTCGTGATAATTTGTATTTAGAAGATCCTTTGCTATTAAAGAAACAAGTACTTTTTTGCGGGAAAATTCATTTAGGGGGAGGAGAGATTATTGTGAAATGAAATGAAAAAAAGTAAATTACTTTTACGTGGATACTTATATCTCAAAACTGAAGGTAATAGACGTGAACATTGGTGTTTGGAATCTCCCTTAAACATAAAGAAACAAGCATCTTTTTAATTCTTTTTCAGGGGGGGGGGGGTGGCTGTAAATAAACTTAACGGCGGTTGGGTGTAGAAGGAGGTGAGACCAATTGATTTTACTGTTATTAATGTACTTATAAGGATCCTCCGTTGCTCAGGCGGCAGCGCGCCGGCCTCTCACAGCTGGGTTCCGTGGTTCAAATCCCGGTCACTCCATGTGGCATTCGTGCTGGACAAAACGGAGGCGGGACAGGTTTTTCTCCGGATACTCCGGTTTTCCCTGTCATCAGCCATTCCAGCAACACATAATAGTAATAATAATAATAATAATAATAATAATAATATTCCGGACCGTCGTCAAATTGCGGACCGCGATGGAAACGACTCCTGGACGGGTAATGACTAAGAATGCAGTCCGGTCGCGGGTTCAGTGCCGCCAAGGCACCCAGTATGACAGCACGCCGGATCTCCTGAAGGATTATATCCGTATTAAAAATATTATAGGAAAAGATGGCAAAGATTTACGGACCCAACTGACATGGAGGAATACCTGAGCCTAACCCGGGAAGTACGAAATAGATTGCTGGAAAGAAAGATTTTAAAATGGGAGGAAACGTGCCGTAAAATAATAGATCGGGAATTTTGGTGGATTCTCGCAGAGAACGAGTCAGATCGCGAATTTCGGCGGATTATATATCTAAATAAGCATTCAATTATAAATTTCAGTATAATACCGTAGCGAAGCACGGGTATCTTGCTAGTCTATATATATAAAATAACTTGTCCTGACTGACTGACTGACTGACTGATTCATCATCGCCGAGCCGAAACTACTGGACATAAAGGAATGAAATTTTGTGGATACATTGATATTAAGATGTAGGTGCTCGCTAAGAGAGGATTTTTGGATATTCCGTCGTTAAGGGGGTGAAAAGGGGGGATAAATTTTAAACTGAGTATACCTATATCTCAAAACTTTAAAAGTGTACAGATGTAAAAATTGGTATTTAGAATCTTCTTTAAAAATAACGAAACACGTATTTTTTGTTTTCAGAAAATCCCAACAGGAGGGGTGAAAAAGGGTGAAAATGGAGAAAAATGGGTTGAATGCCTTTAATCAGGATACCGGTACTTATATCTCAGAAACTGAAGATATTACAGACCTGAAAATTGGTACATTTGATCTCTTTAAAAAATAAAGAAACACGTATATATTTGTTTTTGGAAAATCCAATTAATCGGAGGGTGAAAAGGGGGTGAATTTTTAAAATGAGTGAATCTATATCTCTAAACTTTTAAAGTGTGCAGATGTAAAAATTGGTATTTAGAATCTTCATTAAAAATAAAGAAATCCGTATTTTTTTGTTTTCGGAAAATCGCAATAGGGGGAGTGAAAAGGGGTGAAAAAGAGGTTGAATGCCTTTAATGAGGCTACTTATATCTCAGAAACTGGAGATATTACAGACCTGAAAATTGGTGTTTGGGATCTCCTTTAAAAATAAAGAAACGCGTATTTTTTGTTTTTGGAAAATCCCATTAATGGGGGGGGCGGGGCTGAAAAGGGGGCGAAATTTTAAAATGAGTGTATCTATATCTCAAAACTTTTAAAGTTTATAGATGTAAGAATTGGTATTTAGAATCTCCTTTAAGAATAAAGAAACACGTATTTTTTGTTTTTGGAAAATGCCAATAGAAAGGGTTGAAAAGGGTGAAAAAGAGGTTGAATGCCTTTAATGAGGCTACTTATATTTCAGAATCTGAAGATATTACAGACCTGAAAATTGGTATTTGGGATCTACTTTTAAAAAAGAAAGAGATATTTTTTCGTTTTTGGAAAATCCAAATAATGGGGGGGTGAAAAGGGGGTGAATTTTTAAAATGAGTGTGTCTACATCTTAAAACTTTAAAAGTTTACAGATGTAAAAAATTGGTATTTAGAAATAAAGGAACATGTATTTTTTGTTTTCTGTAAATCCCAATAGGAGGGGTGTAAAAAGGTGAATAATGGGTTGAATGCCTTTAATGAGGATACATATATCTCAGAAACTGAAAATATTACAGAACTGAACATTTGTATTCGGGATCTCCTTTAAAAATAAAGAAACACGTATTTTTTTGCTTTTGGAAAATCCAATTAATGGCGGTTAAACGGGAGAGACAAATTGGGGTGAATTTTTTGAAAGACGATATCTACAGAATATCTGAGAAACGTAAAATGTTACAGACGTAAAAAGTGGCTATTTGGAATCTCCTGTAGATGTAAAGAAACATAGGTGATTTGTTTTTGGAAACTCCACTTAAGGGGAACTAAAAAGGGGTGAAATTTTAAAATGAGAATTTCTACAGTATATCTCAAAAAACTTAACATGTTACAGAAGTGAAAAATGGTATTTTTTATCTCTATTAAAAATAAAGAAACGTGTATTTTTAGTTTTCGAAATACCACTTGGGTGGAGGAAGGGGGGTGAAAATGACTCAAAATGGTGTTGAATTCTTTTAATTAGGCTACTGATATCTCAAAAATGAAGATGTTACAGGCGTGAAATTTGATATTTGGAATCTGCTTTAAAAGTAAAGAAACACGTATTCTCGGAAAATCCAATGAAGGGGGGGGGGGGGTTAAAGAATTCAAAAATTAATTGACTTAATTGTATGAGAATACATACATCTAATCAAAACTCAAGTTGTACCAGACGTGAAAATTGGTATTTTTATCTCCTTTAAAAACAAAGGAAAGCACGTTTTGGGGGGAAACCATCTTGGTGGGCGGGAGTGAAAAGGAGGCGAATTCCTTTCATGAGGACACATAAATCAAAAACTGAAGAAGTTAGAGTCGTGATAATTGATATTTAGAAGATCCTTTACTATTGAAGAAACAAGTATTTTTTGCTGGAAAATTCACCGGGGGGGGGGGGGGGGTGTGAAAGGGAGTGAAAAATTGTGAATTATTGTTATGGGGATACTTAGATCTCAAAACTGAAGGTAATAGACGTGAACATTGGTGTTTGGAATCTCCTTTAAACATAAAGAAACACGCCTTCTTTTAATATTTTGGGTGGGGAGGGGTAAATAAACTTAACGGCGGTAGGTGTAAAAGGAGGTGAGACCAATTGATTTTACTGTTCATAATGTACTTATAAGGAGCCTCTGTTGCTCAGGCGGCAGCACGCCGGCCTCTCAGAGCTGGGTTCAGTGGTTTAAATCCCGGTCACTCCATGTGACATTCGTGCTGGACAAAACGGAGGCGGGACAGGTTTTTCTCCGGATGCTCAGGTTTTCCCTGTCATCATTCATTCCAGCAACACTGCCCAATATTTCATTTCATTTGTCACTCACCGATCATTGCCCCAGAGGAGTGCTTCGGCAGCCGGTACAATTCCTATTGTCGCTGCAAGATGGGGCTTTATTCATTCCATTCCTGACCCTATCGAATGACTGGAATAGGCTGTAGATTTTCGATGTACTTATTCTGATCATAAACCGCTCATTTTTAATCTTTCCTGGGTTCGTTTTCAATAGCCATCTTTTCCTTCGGTGAACGTTCTTAGATTACAGTAGATTCTCCTGGCATATAAATAAAAATGTAAACACATTTGAAATAAACGATTGGAATGAGGTTGACCGTCAAATTGTTCACCTCTATAATAAGGTCAATAATGCACGGAAGTATGTCATTCGTATCGCCAGAAATCCCGCACACTTGCCTACGCGCGACAATGGTGCTGGTCATATTGTCAACAATGACAATGGCAGCAGATATAATTTACCACCAAGTAGCGGTCTTGCATCTTGCTGTGGGGTCCGGAACATCTATAATAATAATAATAATAATAATAATAATAATAATAATAATAATAATAATAATAATAATAATAATAATAATAATAATGTTCTGGACCGTCGTCAAATGTGCGGACCGCGCTGGAAACGGGTCTTGGACGGGTAATGACTAAGAAAGCAGTCCGGTCGCGGGTTCAGTACCGCCAAGGCACCCAAGACGACACTACGCCGGATCTCCTGAAGGATTTGATCCATATTAAAAATGCTTATAGGGAAAGATGGCAAAGATTTAGGGACCCAACTGACCTGGACCTAGCCCGGGAAGTACGAAATCGATTGCTGGAAAGAAAGATTGAAAAATGGGAGGAAACTTGCCGTAATCTATTAGAAAACGAGTCAGATCGCGAATTTTGGCGGATTCTCGCAGAAAAAGGTCAGATCGTGAATTTCGGCGGATTATATATCTAAATCAATAAGCATTCAATTATAAATTTCAATATAATACCGTAGCGAAGCACGGGTATCTTGCTAGTAAACTATATCTTAACAGACTTCGAATTCAGGAAATCTGTTAGGAATGTACGAGTTTCCCGCGGATTTTTCGATGATACAGACCACTATCTGATCTGTAGTGAACTAAGTACCTCTAGGCCTATGGAGAAAGTGAAATCTGTCTGCAAACGAATAAGGGTAGAAAATCTCCAGGACGAGGAAATTAGACAGAAGTACATGGATATGATTAGTGAGAAGTTTCAAACAGTAGACAGTAAGCAGGTTCAGGATATAGAAAGTGAATGGGTGGCATACAGGGATGCTGTAGTAGAAACAGCAAGGGAATGCCTAGGAACAACTGTGTGTAAAGATGGGAAAAGGCGAACATCTTGGTGGAATGATGAAGTGAGAGCAGCCTGTAAACGTAAAAAGAAGGCTTATCAGAAATGGCTCCAAACAAGGGCCGAGGCAGACAGGGAATTGTACGTAGATGAAAGAAACAGAGCGAAACAAATAGTTGTTGAATCCAAAAAGAAGTCATGGGAAGATTTTGGTAACAACCTGGAAAGGCTAGGTCAAGCAGCAGGGAAACCTTTCTGGACAGTAATAAAGAATCTTAGGAAGGGAGGGAAAAAGGAAATGAACAGTGTTTTGAGTAATTCAGGTGTACTCATAATAGATCCCAGGGAATCACTGGAGAGGTGGAGGGAATATTTTGAACATCTTCTCAATCTAAAAGGAAATCATGCTTGTGGTGTTGCGAAAAGCCAAGCTCATGAGGAGGAGGAAAATTATGTTGGTAAAATTGTGCTAGAGGAAGTGGAAAGGATGGTCAATAAACTCCATTGTCATAAAGCAGCAGGAATAGATGAAATTAGACCTGAAATGGTGAAGTATAGTGGGAAGGCAGGGATGAAATGGCTTCATACAGTAGTAAAATTAGCATGGAGTGTTGGTAAGGTACCTTCAGATTGGACAAAAGCAGTAATTGCACCTATCTATAAGCAAGGGAACAGGAAGGATTGCCACAACTATCGAGGTATCTCTTTGATTATTATACTAGGCAAAGTATTCACTAGCATCTTGGAAGGGAGGGTGCGATCAGTCGTTGAGAGGAAGTTGGATGAAACCCAGTGTGGTTTCAGACCACAGAGAGGCTGTCAGGATCAGATTTTCAGTATGCGCCAGGTAATTGAAAAATGCTACGAGAGGAATAGGCAGTTGCGTTTATGTTTCGTAGATCCAGAGAAAGCATACGACAGGGTACCGAGGGAGAAGATGTTCGCTATACTGGGGGACTATGGAATTAAAGGTAGATTATTAAAATCAATCAAAGGTATTTATGTTGACAATTGGGCTTCAGTGAGAATTGATGGTAGATTGAGTTCTTGGTTCACGGTACTTACAGGGGTTAGACATGGCTGTAATCTTTCACCTTTGCTGTTCGTAGTTTACATGGATCATCTGCTGAAAGGTATAAAATGGCAGGGAGGGATTCAGTTAGGTGGAAATGTAGTAAGCAGTCTGGCCTATGCTGACGACTTGGTCTTAATGGCAGATTGTGCCGAAAGCCTGCAGTGTAATATCTTGGAACTTGAAAATAGGTGCAATGAGTATGGTATGAAAATTAGCCTCTCGAAGACTAAATTGATGTCAGTAGGTAAGAAATTCAATGGAATTGAATGTCAGATTGGTGATACAAAGCTAGAACAGGTCGATAATTTCAAGTATTTAGGTTGTGTATTCTCCCAGGATGGTAATATAGTAAGTGGGATTGAATCAAGGTGTCGTAAAGCTACTGCAGTGAGCTCGCAGTTGCGATCAACAGTATTCTGTAAGAAGGAAGTCAGCTCCCAGACGAAACTATCATTACATCGGTCTGTTTTCAGACCAACTTTGCTTTACGGGAGCGAAAGCTGGGTGGACTCAGGATATCTTATTCATAAGTTAGAAGTAACAGACATGATAGTAGCAAGAATGATTGCTGGTACGAACAGGTGGGAACAATGGCAGGATGGTACTCGGAATGAGGAGATAAAGGCTAATTTAGGAATGAACTCGATGGATGAAGCTGTACGCATAAACCGGCTTCGGTGGTGGGGTCATGTGAGGCGAATGGAGGAGGATAGGTTACCTAGGAGAATAATGGACTCTGCTATGGAGGGTAAGAGAAGTAGAGGTAGACCAAGACGACGATGGTTAGACTCGGTTTCTAACGATTTAAAAGTAAGAGGTATAGAACTAAATGAGGCCACAACACTAGTTGAAAATCGAGGATTGTGGCGACGTTTAGTAAATTCACAGAGGCTTGCAGACTAAACGCTGAAAGGCATAACAGTCTATAATGATAATGTATGTATGTATGTAAACAACTATTTTGTCACAACTGTATGCGGTACATTCTGTTTTGTGAATATAAGAGTGCCTCTGAACACTTAGTACACCATTCTTTTGCCACAACCATGCACTTCCCGCACACATATTTCCCGAATCCCGTCCACACGTCACGAGATTTGTTCCCTGCACAGTTACCAGTTCTGCATATCACTCGGGTACCATAATTCTTGGCTTGTTGCTTTCATTGATCATGAAAGGGCCGCGACGGTTTGGTGGGATACACTTTCTCTGAGCCGTATACAAAGCGCAAAACTGAGTAATTTGGCCACGCTTCCTTAATCTGCTCCAGTACTGGGCAGGCAGATCTCACATCGATTGAGCGGCGGAGGTTTTCTGAAGGCAAAAAATCCTTGGCTCTCTGTCATACCATGTCGATATGTTAAAGATCTCTAGTGGCACATTTGGTGTCAACACGACAACATTCATTAAAAACTCTCCATAGGTCACCCAAGAGTATTTTGCTTCACAATTACGATCTGGCGGAGAAACCGGAACGTCGAAATTTTCACGCAAGTAGTCCAGATGGCGTCACCTCAATATGCAAACACCTGGTGCCTGAGGCCTTTCAGTTATTATTTTAATTATTATTTTGCTTCACATTTGCCACTAGCGCTAACATCTCTATTTGCAAACAAAGCATATTGATTCATTAATTGATTTATTTATTTTTTGGGGTCTAGAAGCACTTTCGAACACTTTCAAATAATAAGGTTAATTACATTTTTTGACAGCCCCAAAGTCGTCATCCTGCCAAATTTTCACCCATTTAGATGCAGAAATTAATATCGGGGCATACAAATTTGACAAAATACTTGCAGGCAATTCTTGGCATTTTAAAAATCTGAACTAGGGTTGACAGTCAAAGTCCCCCATCCAAAAACCGCTCGTTGTAGTTGACAGAACCTTCAGCTTATCTGCAAGCTTTGATGATGTGAAAAAGTTATCTTCAGTCACATTTAGACCCTTCCCTGTGAATGGAGTCATCGGTCATAGAACCACGTTATCACCAACTGGTCCATGAGCAGTCTTATATCGCCGGGCTGAGTGGCTCAGACGGTTAAGGCGCTGGCCTTCTAACCCCAAGTTGGCAGGTTCGATCCTGGCTCAGTCCGGTGGTATTTGAAGGTGCTCAAATACGACAGCCCCGTGTCGGTAGATTTCCTGGCACGTAAAAAGAACTCCTGCGGGACGAAATTCCGGCACCTCGGCGTCTCCGAAGACCTTAAAATTGTAGTTAGTGGGACGTAAAATATTATTATTATTATTATTATTATTATTATTATTATTATTATTATTATTATTATTACAGTCTTATATCATCTTTTTCCCGGCCAGGTCAGGGATTTTTACCTGGACCTGAGGGCTGGTTCGAGGTCCACTCAGCCTACGTGATTAGAATTGAGGAGCTGTTGACGGTGAGATAGCGGCCCCGGTCTAGAAAGCCAAGAATAACGGCCGAGAGGATTCGTCGTGTTGACCACACGACACCTCGTAATCTGCAGGCCTTCGGGCTGAGCAGCGGTCGCTTGGTAGGCCAAGGCCCTTCAACGGCTGTAATGCCATTGAGTTTGCCTGTATATGGAAAACCGTTGCACACATATTTCGTGTCTACATCAACAGCTAAGTGAAACGCAATGCCCTATTTATATGGCTTATTAGGAATGTACTGCAAGAATGGGCACCTACATTTGGATGGAAATATTTGTTCATCGACGCTAAGATTTGGACGTGGTTGGAAAGAAACAAGACAGTTTTGTGTAAAAGGATTCCACACCTGAAATGGAAGGGCAAACTTATCTGTATTCAAATGCTGTCTTCGGGTCACTTTACTTTCAAATCAGAGGTAGGCCCTACTTAATGATTTCTGTAAACTGGTCCATTCTCATCGTTTCAGAGAAGAATGGTGGACCGCACGTTTTAATCCACAGACTCTTCCTCGGAAGCGATTTCTTTCCATATGCGCCACATGCAATCAATACAGCACAGAAGGCATCTATTACCTCCAGCGTGATGGACCGTGTTTCATCTGACGAATTCAAACTTTCTTTTCCGAACAATTTGAATATGTTTCAGAATACTCACACTTATCAAAAGACGCCAGACACTGCCTGCATTATTCTGAGAGATATTTCTTTTAGCATGCTATGGAGTTGCCCCACTGTTCTGCCGAATAATATTCTGGTTTCCGCGTCAACAGGTGGAATCTGATCCATGAGGGATGACTCTCCAAAGCGTTCCATCAACGGCTTGTTCTGCATGACCTACAGGGCACTTTGCAGACTGAGATTGCCCTCTTCCTGAAGTAGCTCTTATAACCCGTTAATTACCACATCCTCGAAGAGGAAATGCGACTGAAGAAGCTTCGACATGTGGAATCAGAGATTCATTTGCATCTGTTTCACTACTTTCATTTACATTTATTGTTCCAATGTTATTGTTCCTACTCATCTTTTCATTACGCACATAGTCTTCATCTTCACTCTCTGACATACCATCATATGAAATATTCGATCAAATGAGAAGCCGCACATTTTCTCACTTTTAACGAAAAGTCAAAAGTTACAGAGCTGGAATGACCACGCTGCAGACAGCTGTGAACCATTTTCTGGCATTATTCCGTTAAGAGTGCACACTTCTCATTTCAATCAGTGCCCCAGAAAAGCGATTGAATAGCTGGAATGCTATGATGAACCAGTGTGTTTACGCACCAGTGGTATCAGAAAATTCATGAACCCGAGAAATGGCATGCTAAAGGAGAGAGATCGAACTCTCCAGCTACTTCCCGCCAATATTCAGGCAGGCAGTTATACTCGGTACTAATCCGATCTATCCGAGATAATTGTCAGCAGAAGACACAAAGCATATCGCAACAAACAAGGGTCAATGTAATGTTATTGTTGATCAATTTTATGAGCTTACGATATTGTACGCCTTCATATTTAGTTTTCTTCCGACTCGGTGATAAGAGGCCATCGAATGTAAAGTGAACCCTTCTTTCTTTCACGATTCCCTCTTGCCTTATCATTCAAGCGATGGTTTCTTTACGGTATTTTCTCATTTTTATAAACATCTTCACAATTTCCCTTGTCCATAGGTTTTGGCATTGCTTCCACTTACTTGTGCCAGGTTCCTCACTTTCATCTATCATATCCGACCTCCCTTGGTTAACTCTTGTCCTTTCCTGACCCCGACATTATTACGTATGGAGGCCTAGGTCTTCGTGGCCCTTGTTTTTCTTAGGTCGATACCTTCGAAGTGTCGGATCCCTTCCATTTTTATTCTCTGATTCGTGTTATATAGAGGAAGATCGGTGATTGTATTCTCTATAACTTTTGTTATTTAGTGTTTTTCGACAGGACCAATAACATAGGTAAATAAAATTTAATTTTAGGCGCTTTCCCCTAAATTACCATTTCAACCAGAGCGAATCAAATTATTTATAGCGTAGATTGTAGTTCCTTATTGCCCGATTTTACATATCGATTTTCATAAAATTCTGTTTACCCATTTTCTAATGGCTCGGTGTTGATATGGACGTGGCAATAAAAATCCAAATTCATGAACATCTCTCTTATCACAGCCGGTACAATAAAATGTATGACATAAATGACAGGAAATTTAACTCTCTATAACTTTAGTTACGTACTGTAGTATTTATCGATAGAACCAATAATAACAAATATTTGAGAATTAAATTTTGGGCCTTCCCCTAAACTACCGCTTTACTCAGCGTGAACAAACTTATTTACAGCCTAGAGTGTAGAGACTTATTTCCCGACTTTACATACCAATTTTCATTAAATTTTCTTTAGCCCTTTTCTCGTTATGCGCGTACAGATAGACAGACAGACATAAATTATGGAAAATTAAAAAGAGCATTTCCTTGTTACTATGGACATGACCGATACAGAAATACCATTCTCTTTCAATTCTTAACAATCTACAGGCAAAACTCTAATTTTATATATATATATATATATAGATTACGAAGCTGTGAACATGACAATGAACCTGCCACCACAAGGCAAACATAAATTGAAAGAGCACAAAATCTACTGAGGCAACAATGCGTTATTTTCTAATGGAATGTGTGACTTGTTACATTGTTGAAAATTAACAGAAATCTATATATATAAAATAAGTGTTTTGTCTGTACATCGCTCAGAATTTGAAAATAATGGTATTTCTGTATCGGTCATGTCCCCAGTAACAAGGAAATGCACGTTTTACTTTTCCGTAATGTCTGTCTGTCTGTACACGCATCACGAGAAAACGGCTGAAGAGAATTTCATGAAAATAGGTATGTAAAGTCGGGGGATGAGCCACTACAATCTAGGCCATAAATCGTTTTATGCACGTAGAGTGAAATGGTAGTTTAGGGGAAGGCCTAAAATTTAATTCTCAAATATTTATATTATTAGTAGTCCTATCGATAAATACTACATAACTAAAGTTATATAGAATATTTCCGATCATTTATGTCTTATATATTGTTACCGTACCGGCTATGATAACACAGATATTCATGAATTTGTATTTTTGTTGGTAAGTCCATATCAATGCCGAGCCACGAGAAAATAGGTTAACAGAATTTATTGAAAATCGGTATATAGAGTCGGGGAATAAGAAACTACAGTCTAAGCTATAAACAATTTTATTCGCCCAGGATGAAATTGTAGTTTAGGGGAAGGCACCCAAAATTTAATTTTTAAATACCTATATTATTGGTCCTATCGAAAAGTACTAGAAAAAGTTATAGATAATACAATTTCCGATCATTTATGTTTTATTCAGTTTTACCGTATCGACTATGATATGAGTGGTATTTTAGAGTCGGAACAAAACTAAATGTGAAGGCGTACAATATCGAAAGCGCTTAACATTGATCGACAATAACGTTACATTGACCATTGTTTGTGATATTCTTTGTCTCATGGTGCCACTCAACTCCGATAGATGGGATTACTGCTGTGTACCGAGTATAATAGCCTGAATGAATATTGGCGGGAAATAGCTGGGGAGTTGGAAAACTTTCTTTTTTAAAATGTCATTCCTCTGGTTCATGCATTTCCTGATTCTGCTGGTATGTAAAACACAGGTTTATCATAGTATTTCAGCTATTCTATCCCTACTCTGACGCGCTGTTTTGAATTAGCAGTGTGTACATTTACGGCAGAGACTCACTTAGTAATAGTAGTAGTATGCCCTGGTCTAGAATTACAATTTACCGGGTGACTTGGCCGTGCGGTCAGGGGCGTGCGTCTGTGAGCTTGCATCCGGGAGATAGTGGGTTCGAAATACATTGTCGACAGCCCCGATGATGTTTTTCCGTGGTTTCCCATTTTCACATCACGCAAATGCTGGACTACCTTAATTAATGCCACAGCAGCTTCCTTCCAACTCCTAGGCCTTTCCTATCCCATCGTCACTATAAGACCTGTCTGTGTCGGTGTGACGTAAAGACACTAGCAAAAAGGAATTACAATTTAGGCCGATTCCAAATTATAGCACCACAATTCACTAAATAACTCAAAATTCAACCCTGAAAAGAGCCACTTCTTAAGAAAATCTTCTTCCTCTTCACTTTTATAAAATTTTACATTCATTTTATTCCAAATTAGCAGTGAAGAGGGGTCTCTCCTCTGGCTTGGAGGAAAAGTTTGCCTCATCGCGTACTCCTAGGGAACAGATTAGTAAAAGGGCATAGGTTTTGCCCTTGGACTCTCCACTATTCGACCCCCCTCCCCCGCCCGCCGAAAAATGACGAAGAGTGTTCACGGATCACGGCTGTCTGCGGCTTGGTCATTCCAGCTCTGGAACTTTGCACTGTTAGATCGGCAGCGTAGTACTGTTAGTTAAAAGTGAGGAAATGTGTGTTTTTCATTTGATCGAGTATTTCGTATGAAAGCATTGCTTTTAATGGCACCATTCGTACTGACGTCATTGTAATGAACTATGTTCATTTCAGTTGGGAAAACTACTAAGGCAGTCTTTCTGAGGATGTAAAAAGGCAGATGGAGGGTGAGTGTCTGCCATTATAATGAAAACTCCCCAACCTGATAGTGACTGATGGTAGGCAGCGGGCCTATCATTACAATGAACATTCCCTAACCCAGTCTTCATACGAGAAAAGACGTTTGGTGACTTCCCCGTCACGTTTTTAGGGTAACGTTAAAAGCTATGCAATTTAATACAATCTTGCTCATAACGTGTACACTACCTAATCTAGAATTCTGTATACAATGTAGAATTCCGTAGCGAAGCACGGGTACATCAGCTAGTATAATATGATTACCACCAAGTAATGCAAAAATAAACATTTTTATATGGTTCTTTCCTGGTTTCGTTTTCCTCGTCGGATGGGGCAGGAGGTGGATGGTGAAGTGAATTTTTTACTTTACACGCGTTTTACAATCGAATGCCCTTCCTGCCGCTAATCTCCGCAAAGATGTTGATGAGTCTCATATGAATGGATGAGAGACATAAGAACAAAACAGTCCCCGAGCCATTGGGATTCACCATTCAAGCCGGAATTCCCCGACCCGGCCACAAATCGAATCCGTGACCTTCGGAATGCCACCACATTAACCACACGGTTACGAGGCAGAGAAACATTATATACGATTACGAACTGAAATAAAAAATAAATTCCAGTTACATATACACTACTACAAAGATTTGGGTCAAACTAACCCTGCAATCCAAAGGGAGTCGTGACCGAATTCTTGAACTTCTACAATTTACCACCTATCAAAACCAAATTTAAAACACAAGCATATATTAATAAGATATAGCCTTCTGTTCAGAGGGTCCCGGGTTCGATTCCCGGCTGGGTCGGGGATTTTAATCACCTCTGATTAATTCCTCTGGCCCGGGGACTGGGTTCATATTCAGACAACACAGTACACTACCAAACACCACAGAAACACGCAATTGTGATTACATACCTCCATATTGGGTTAACGTTAGTAAGGGCATCCGGCCGTAAAACAGGGCCAAATCCACATGTGCTACACAGTTCGCATCCGCGACCCCACAGATGTGGGCAAAGCGGTAGAAGAAGAAAACTTGGAGTTGATTAATTGGTTGCAAAGTTATTAACAAAAATTTTTTGTTTATATGTTCCATGAAAATGCTCCTTGTGATACAGCTTCAATTTCTTGCACTATAATTTTGAAGACTTGTCAAAAATAAGCGTATGTAAGAACAACTCTAGGTTTTTCAGTCAGGGATAAACTATTGGACATATTTTTTTCAATATTTCCTTATTCATTCAATAGACAAAATATCTAGTTTCGTGCTATATCAGGAGTAAAAATATGAAAGTAATATTGAACTGATAGTAAAATGCAGAATTACTTTTAATTCCTGTACATATTCAAATATTCTAAAAAAATGTCACGCGAATTCGATAAGAACTCTGTCGCAATGAGCATTTTATGTATTTAGTGATGAAGAACATTACAGGCTTTCGGCCCAAATACATGTTCCCGTTACAAAGAAAAAAATATAAAAGAAAAAATAACTAAATCTACCATGTGGACGCTCACATGGGCGGAAAACCGGGCCACATGCAAGCGCCACCCTTATATCTACCTTGTTCCAATGAGCATTTTATGCCTGGCACAGAGCTGAAAAGGTTTTAAGGTAGATAAAAGCGATTGGAAATTTTAAGAAGCATACTTGCTTTAAAACTGCTCTGGACTCTGAATTACTCCCTCTTATGCACTACGAGGTAAATATATTATTCCAGCGGTATTACTGAAATGGTCGTCGAAAACAACTTTGAAGCCAGTTCTGTCTGAAAGCGTGAGAGAAAAGGGGCGTGGGCTTGCTATACAGTATATACGCCGAACCGCTACGCTTTAAATCCGACATTTGGAACTTTAAATGGCGTTAGGGAAAAACTGACAATAGATTTGAAAGAGGAAGAATTCGGAGATTTTTAAGGTCAAAATTGAAAATTCGATTTTAAAAAAAATAAAAAATCGCAATATTTCGGCCATGATGAAGAAATTCATTTCTGTTATTTGTACAACAGTTAAAACTATTGTTTTAGAAAAGAACAAAAGTTATGAAAAGTAAGACATTTTTAAAATCCTGCCAGGGGGCAGTGTTCTAAAGCGCATTTTCCCAGCTCGTTCGCTGAATGGTCACTATACTAGTCTTTGGTTCAGAGCGCCCGGGGTTCGATACCCAGTAGGGAAAAAAGGTGGATATGGAGGTCATGGAGGCCATGGCGGTGGAGGCGGAGGACATAGAGGTCTTGGTGGACATGGAGGTCACGGAGGTCATGGTGGAGGCGGGGAGGTGGAGGTGGTCATGGATACACTGACTATGGGGTAAGTTCCATTCTAAAAGTGTATTTCTGTTAAGTACTGGTGTTTAACGCGGGGCAGTGTTCTAAAGCGCATTTTTCCAGCTCGTTCGCTGAATGCTCACCATACTAGTCTTTGGTTCAGAAGGCCCCGGGTTCGATACACGGTAGGGCGAAAAAAAAGAAAGATCAAAATAAACCGTCAGTCTTTCTATAGTTTTAAGGTGAATCCGTCCTGACGTGTGCTACGGCCAACAGTATAGTGCCAAAGAAATATACTCCTTAGGTCCCAGACGCTGACGATTAGACTGCTCTAGAAAGTTGTCTTACTTAACAGTGGAGAGACCGTACCGAATGTCATAGACAGGACACGGTAATCAAAACTCCCACTGCTGATGTCACAAACACGTACAGCAGTGACAAAGTTTCTACACTGCACTTAACGTGTGTAATTCAATCTGTTATATTCTTTGTGAACTGTTGAGAATTGATCCCGGTATAAATAGCGCCGTCTCTGAAGGCTTTGTCGACAGTCATCCAACACAGTCCACAGCGACAAGTATGGCTTCAGTGAAGGTAATTTAGAACTATAGACCAGTTCTAGTTCTTAATTTCAAATTAATCCGTATTAGTCTGGTTATATAAGCTGCATCTATTTTTCTGGAAAAAGGGTAGAAAAAAAGAAATTTGTTCATGTTTTATCACCTTAAATACCTTTTTCACCACTCCACTTTCACCGCACATCGGATGAAGCAGTTGATTGGGTCAAAATGCTAGACCTAGAGTTATAGGTTATAGTATTGTACGGATTTGTGACTACGCACATTTACCCTGAACTATATACGTGTGTGTACATAGATTCATCATACGATAAATAAATAAATAACCACTCCAGGCTAAGATTTTTATACTAATTCGAAGCTACAATAAAATACAGTTTTTAAAATGATTACATGTCCAGCTCTTTGATTGAATGATCAACGCAGTAGCGTTCGGTTCAGAGAGTCCCCAGTTCGATTCTCGACCAGGCTAGAAATTGAAATCGCGTCCGGTGAATTCCTCACAAACACAAAATTGTCAATGAATCCCTCCATATAGTATCGGTGTCAGGAAGGGCATCCTTCCGTAAAACTGGTCGTAATTACCATTAGTGCCGACCCCACATGATGGGCAAAAGGTCAGGAAAGAAAGAAATTTGTTCATGTTTTATCACCTTAAATACTTGTAACTAGCTTTCTTCCTCTGCACACGAATTGTTCTGCCAAGGTTCCATTCTGTCGTCAGCAATGAACTTGACAAGGGTAAACACATTAAAACAGTCCGATTCTTCTATGTTACACTTCGTTGTGGACTATTCACAATTTCAGAGCTGGTCAGTATATATCATTCCAAGAATCCCACCCGTCACTTTGAATTATGAAAATAATTATGTCCATTTCTGGCTGTACTGAATACCTTAAAACTGGTAATTATGAAAAATAAGTAAGATGATTCGCGTCCGGGATGAATTTTATCGGGACACTTCATTGAAAACTGAAATTGTCTTGGGAAAACCAGAACGAATGGAATCCCTATGAATTAAGCATTCAAAAAACCTACTTATATCGATGTAATTGTCATGTTAATTCTTTCCCTAGATACTTGCGCTGGTTGCGCTGCTTGCAACAGCATATCTTAGCGTTAATGCTGGAGGTCATGGAGGAGGAGGTGGTGGCGGTGGTGGTCATGGCGGCGGCGGCGGAGGGGGCCATGCACATTCTTTCGCCTATTTCCATGGCCCAGTAGAAGGTGACGCTCAGGAGGTCCACGTTTCTGATGGCCATGGCGGTGGAGGTGGAGGACATGGAGGCCATGGAGGCCATGGCGGTGGCGGCGGTGGACATGGAGGTCACGGAGGCTATGGAGGTCATGGTGGACATGGAGGACATGGAGGTCATGGTGGAGGCGGTGGTGGTGGAGGTGGTCATGGATATACTGACTACGTGGTAAGTGTCATTCTCAAAGTGTATTTCTATTAAGGACTGGTATTTAAATTGGCAGTCCGCCTCTGTGGTGTAGTGGTTAGCGTGATTAGCTGCCACCCCCGGAGGTCCGGGTTCGATTCCCGGCTCTGCCATGAAATTTGAAAAGTGGTACGAGGGCTGGAACGGGGTCCACTCAGCCTCGGGAGGTCAAATGAGTAGACATGGGTTCGATTCCCACCTCAGCCATCCTGGAAGTGGTTTTCCGTGGTTTCCCACTTCACCTCCAGGCGAATGCCGGGATGGTACCTACCTTAAGGCCACGGCCGCTTCCTTCCCTCATCCTTGCCTATCCCTTCCAATCTTCCCATCCCCCTACAAGGCCCCTGTTCACCATAGCAGGTGAGGCTACCTGGGCGAGGTACTGGTCATACTCCCCAGTTTTATCCCCCGACTAAGAGTCTGAGGCTCCAGGACACTGCCCTTGAGGCGGTAGAGGTGGGATCCCTCGCTGAGTCCGAGGGAAAAGCCGAACCTGGAGGGTAAACAGATGATGATTTAAATTGGCAGTGTTCTAAAGTGTACTTTTCCAGCACGTTGGCTGAATGGTCACCATACTAGCCTTTGGTTCAGAGGGTCGCGGGTTCGATTCGCGGTAGGGGCCGTGGATATTAACGGCTCGGGGGCAGGATGTTTGTGTTAGTCTTGATTCACCTCTTCATTTATACAGTATGTATGTTGGGTTTTCAGCCCGAAGGCTGGTTTCATCCTCTACAGCTCCACTAACAGCTGTCATAGATAGCCTAGGTGTCACTGAAGAGGCATACTAGGGAAATGAGGAGTGAGGTAGTTTCCCGTTGCTTTCCTCACAGAGCCAGAAGTTGCTATTACATAACAGTCTGCCAAGCCCACTGAAATGTATGCACCAACCGACCCTATGAGCGATATTTTCACACCATTCATAACAGGGACTGGCTGCATAAGGAATGGTATTACTAGCATCACTCATACCTCGGTCACTTTCATATTGTCAAAGCCAAGGATAAGACTGAGACAGATCAATGAAAGTAACAAATTTATTCTAGCCCATACCAGAAGACATAGTGCACTGTAAACACTACATCTTGCCAGCAAAGGGATATTTATACAGAACACATCATGTTAACATTCACCACAGAAAACCACAATAGTGAATACATTCCTCCACAAAGTGTTGGCGTCAGGAAAGGTATCCGACCATAAAACTGCACTGAAGGTGTACAAAGTGCTGAACTTAGGGAATTTGGGAAAAAGGCCAGGAAGAAATTTTAAAGGGACTTTAACGTAACTCAACCCACCTGACAACTTTATGTTGAAAATGCTTTTTTAGAAATACATTTCTAGATGGGTAGACCTATACAGCCTGAGAAACAGGAAAAATACTTAGGCAAATAATTCTGCCGAACGTGTTCTGTGACAGTACTATGAACCACACTGAATAGGTAGTTACTGAGCAAGTTTTCCCGTTATTTGACAGAAGTTTAATAAAAGTATAATCATCCTCCTTTCCCCTTATCCAGCTCTAGCTGTGTCGGGGCATTTATGATACTTATCCATCTTCCTCTCTCCTTCCACCATTCCTCTTTCATCATTTTGTGCCAATCCAGGTTTTTTCTTCTTGCACTCCTCTTTATTGAATATCCACCTTGTTCTATGCTTCCGTCTTGCTCTCATTGCCTCAAACTTATCTGTTTTTTGGTATTCTTTTCTCCTCCATCCTCTTTTACATGTCCAAACGATCTTAGTTTACTCCTATCAATTTAGGCTTTCCTTTCCAACCTCCTTTCTCACATCTTCGTTTCTTGCCTTTCCTATTATACTTCATAGGTACTGTATTTCATTTCGCTGGCTTTAATTTCCCTCTCCTCCCTACTTGCCAATGTTCAGGTCTCAGCCGCATTAGTCAACGTGGGCGTATAATATATTTTGTACACTATATCTTTAGACTTCCTTGGTACTTCCTTATTCCAGGCATTCTTTTCCCCATTAATTGGCTCATGCTGAAGACTGTGTCCACTATAGATCTTCTAAAGCCATACTGTTCCTCTTGCAACTGTCCTATCTTTCTTCTCATTCTGCTCTCTAATATATTTTCCAGTATACTTGCCACTTGTGATAAATAATATAATTTAAATGTCTCGTAAGTAATTATTTGTGGACGGAATGCCAAATAATGAAAACAAATTCTACTTCCAACAATTTTGAACTGAAAGGGAGCAATTTATATTAAAGAGATTCATTCAGAGGTTGCATTTCATTCGTTTATACTAGACCACGTTAGTCCAGCGTCTGTAGATTTACCGGCAGGTTAAAGAACTTTTGCGGGACAAAATTCTGGCAACTCCTCGTCTCCCTAAAACGTACAAGTACACAACAGCCCCGAATGATCTTGGCCTAGCAAGCGACCGCTGCTCAGCCCGAAGGCCTGAAGGTTATGAGGTGTCGTGTGGTCAGCACGATGAATCCTCTCGGCCCTTATTCTTGGCTTTGTAGACCGGAGCCGCTATCTCACCGTCAGATAGTTCCTCAATATTATAATAACGTAGGCTGAGTGGACCTCGAACCAGCCCTCAGGTCCAGGTAAAAATCCCTGACCAGGCCGGGAATCGAACCCGGGTCCTTCGCGTAAGTGGCAGATATGCTACCCCTACACCACGGGGCCGGCTATAACATTATTATACCAGGTCATTTCTCCACATTCCACACTATGTGGAACTTTCCAGAACGGCTGTTTTCCTTGGAGAGGCTCGTATTTTACACAGCGAGTATTGTTCTACTTTTAGATAGACAAATTCTGGGCCTGGTAATTCTTGGCCAACTACAGCAACAGAAATGATAGAAATCCTTGGATAATTGCTCAACAACTGCTTTTCTAAGTGGTATGTTCCGAGCTGTCATTGGAGAGATGGCGTGGGATGACATCAGTAGACGAATAAGTTTGAGTGGTGTCTTTAAAAGTAGGAAAGGTCACAATATGAAGATAAGGTTGGAATTCGAGAGGACAAATTGGGGCAAATATTCGTTTATAGGAAGGGGAGTCAGGGATTGGAATAATTTACCAAGGGAGATGTTCAATAATTTTCCAATTTCTTTGCAATCATTTAAGAAAAGGCTAGGAAAACAACAGATAGGGAATCTGCCACCTGAACGACTGCCCTAAATGCAGATCAATATTGATTGATTGATTGATTGATTGATTGATTGATTGATTGATTGATTGATCAGTGCGGGTTGACAACGCAGCGATATTATTCTTTGTCTCCGTATACTTCGGTGCTACAATATGTTCCCAGCACAGTTATACAATGATGGGACTTCGACAAATCTTCTGAAATGTGCAAGAACCGGAATTGTGTATACAGAAATGCGGTAACGACTATAAAAATATCAAAGGTCATATACACCATCAAAATAGAAATAAACGGAGTATTTTGGTCACATGATAAGAACGTTCTGTACACAGGAGATCCATCCATTGATCATGAGGGGCTCGTTCAGTGAGTGTCTGCTCATACTACTGCATCAAACACGTGCGATAATAGGCGTGAAGCAGCAGAGGCAACAGACACGTTTTTTTACAAGTTGTTTTACGTCACACCGGCACAGATAGGCCAGGGGTAGGGGTGGGAAGGAAGCGGACGTGGCCTTAATAAGGTGCAGTCCGAGTATTTGCCTGGTGTGAAAATGGGAAACCACGGAAAACTCTCCTCAGGGCTTCCTACAATGTTGTTTGAACCCACTATCTCCCGAATATTGGATACTGGCCGCGCTTAAGCGACTGCAGCTATTGGAGCTCGGTGCAACAGACACTAAATAAATTCCAAAGTGCTTCCACGACACAAAACTCCCCTATTAGATTTCTTTCATATAAATAGAAAATTAATATCATTTGCCTTCATTTTGATGTAGAAGAAGGTTCAGTGCACTGCACTTCTGTACACTATTAGGATTAATACATACTGCACCATTTGTTTTGTGTTAGTTCTACAATAAAACTTAATTTTACAACTGTAGTTTATTGTTGGACCACAGCTGTGAGAGTTCACACTAATTTCTTCTCTTTGTTGAACTTCGAGCTGACATAGCGACAGCGAGGTAGGTTAATGATAGGGCTGGGAAGAAAACAACCGTGGCCTTTATTAAGATAAGTTTGTCTGGTGTGACAATCGAGAAAACCATCTTCAGGGCTGCCGACAGTGGAGTTCGATCCCATAACCCTCAAAAGCAAGCTAACGGCTATGTGACCCACACCACGTAGCAAATTCGTTCGATGTTCATAAGTATTTATTTTCTCAAATCTGCTTTACGCGTTCTGAATAGTGGACACTTCATAACGGACATTTTGCAAATTCCCAAACACATCAGCTATTGAAAATGTTCACCGTATTTCATTGAGTTTTTGTGTCTACTGCAAACTTCAATAAATAGAAGTGTTTAGTTCTTGCGCCGGACTCTTCAATTTCCTTCTATGTTTTCTAGGCCCATCCAAGGTACGAGTTCGCGTACGGAGTAACTGACCACCACACCGGCGATAAGCACGGCCAGAAGGAGTCTCGTGATGGACATCATGTCGTGGGCGAGTACACGCTGAAGGAACCTGGTGGTAATGTGAGGACCGTCAAGTACCACGCTGACAACAAGGGAGGCTTCATCGCTCACGTCACCAACAGCGGTGGTAACGACCACTCTGGAGGTACCTATGGCGGTCATGGACACGGTGGTCACGGAGGTGGTGGTGGAGGCGGCGGTCATGGATACGGTGGACACGGAGGTAGTGGTGGAGGCGGCGGCCATGGATATGGTGGCCACGGAGGCAGTGGTGGAGGCGGCGGTCATGGATATGGTGGACACGGAGGTAGTGGTGGAGGCGGCGGTCATGGATATGGTGGCCACGGAGGCAGTGGTGGAGGCGGCGGTCATGGATATGGTGGACACGGAGGTAGTGGTGGAGGCGGCGGTCATGGATATGGTGGACACGGAGGTAGTGGTGGAGGTGGTCACGGACATGATTACCACTAGAAGTCTGATAACGGACCCGAAAAATGAAGTGCTTATTGAACATAACCCACTGAAGTTGTTAAATAGAACTCAACATCATATCTTACTACCGCTGGAAAAGACAAGGATCAGATAACAGTGATATGAACGTTTTTCGAGGCATGGTTTAGCCGTACAACATCCGCCGTGGAGTTGAAAGGTTTTCGTCGCCTTAACTTATCTGGTCGATATTACATTTGTAACTGTTAATATTTTGTTATTGTTTCTTGTATTAAATGTTATTTGCGCTTTCATAATTACGTCTCAAATTATTTGATGTTTCAACCTCATGATGACAAATTTACTAATATATGAAGACATAGTTCACATAATTTTGAATACAAACTGAAAACGAAGTAGAGGTGAACAAAATAACTTCAACAGAGTGAAAAATCCTCGTCCCTCGCGCCTTGACTTCATCTTTCCTTTGTCTTCCTGTGTCACTCTTCGAGACTACTTTAATTGGTTTTACAAAATGAGTTCGAAAACTAATCTGCCAAGGGAAATGTTTGAGTTGGACCAGAGTGATTGCAATGGCACTTTGAGGGATGAACACTTAAGACATCATCACATCGCTTACCGTTCTTACATAGGTTAGCCACAGCTAGATAACATGCACCGGGCGAGTTGGCTGTGCGCGTAGAGGCGCGCGGCTGTGAGCTTGCATCCGGGAGATAGTAGGTTCGAATCCCACTATCGGCAGCCCTGAAAATGGTTTTCCGTGGTTTCCCATTTTCACACCAGGCAAATGCTGGGGCTGTACCTTAATTAAGGTCACGGCCGCTTCCTTCCAACTCCTAGGCCTTTCATATCCCATCGTCGCCATAAGACCTATCTGTGTCGGTGCGACGTAAAGCCCCTAGCAAAAAAAAAAAAAAGATAACATGCATGATTTTGAACAGGAATCCGTCAGTTTTCTAGTTAGTCCTTGTTACGGGGTTAACGAGGAGAAGAGCGGAAGAAACGGCAGGGTCTCAACTGGAAATAAACTACACCAGAAAACATTAAATTTTGAATGCTATCTGAAAATTATCCTTTCTTTTGTTTGATTCATTTCTCTTTTCAAAAGTCACAACAAGAACTGCGATTTACCAACCTTTAACAATGATTAACAAGAGATAACAATAAATATTAATAAGGGGAGATAACAACACAAGCTTTTAGAGTTTAATAATTAACAATCAGTAGCGGAGAAGAAGCAGCTCCCAATTTACTGGACAAGACTCTTTTGTCTAGTACGTATATGGTATGTGAGGGAGAAGTGAGGCTTGAACCTCTACTAACAAAGTTACCCTACAGAGGGGTCAACGAACCTTTGTTTATGAGTAAAAGAAGCTAGAGCTTCCGTAACAAAGATTCATATCAGAGGGGAATGAAGCCCACAACTTTAAATAGCTACATACCGCAAAGGCCACGAATCCTGAACTAGAACTTCAATTTTCTATTGCCGAACGTGCCAAGAATTCACATCCAGATACTTCTTACAACATTTACAAGCATAGCGGCTGTTACACAACGTGACATTCGCTGCCCCTACTTAGAAAGGGAGCCGCAATACGATATTTATCGGAAGGATACAGAAAAACAGGAGCCAGAAGCTCATACTAGACGGCCAAGAAGGGGAAAAGGAAAGGTTAATAGAAAGGCCGAGAACAAATGGAATGGGGTGCTGAGCCCCTCAATCAACCCTGTGACATGACTCGTCATGAAACCTAATGGGGCAGAAGGCCCAGTAACATAAGGGATAAGACATACGTTGATGACTTAGACAAGAAAGAAAAGTTAAAGACCGAAACGCAAGATATACATTTATAATGTGGAAAAAGGTCACCAAAAAGGGAAGTGAATAAGAGAAACTAGGGTACAGGATGTCACCTCAAATTACATGGCACCCACAAGGAGAACTGAAGTCCGTCCTGCATTAAAACTAAGGTAATCGCAGCACACCCTAACTGTTACATGCTAGAGGGGAACGTTGGTAACTTCTCGTCGCCACCCGCAGAATAGTTCACATATTAAGTCAATATAGCTGCCCTAGCCAGTTCGTCGTCTCTTCGGAGGAGAACCCCACTTAGTGTCGCACAGTACAAGATCCAGATAGATGCATGAAGTTCAAGTTTATAGTATTAATGCATGACATTCAAGTTTACGGTATTTATAGAGACAAGCTGAGCGCTGATTGGATAGCCTGAAATGAAAAGGCAGTAGTGGCAACTCAGAAACAAATGACTTATACCATCTTTGTGCCAACCCCAAAACAGAAGTAATTCTTAACTAAGTTGTACATAATCCAAGTCCGCACTCAACATCAAAAATAGATACATTTTTAAAAGAACTTAAAAATTAAGTACACTTCATTTAGTTCAGCTTGTCTCCATGAGACCTCACTATCCTCAGGCGCTAGAAGGGTTGCCTACCACTAGGGAGGGACCGAACTACTGTTACAGTGCTAATAATTAATTACATGCACGTTTATATATAGATGACCATGATTTCATACTGCATGTTATTTTAGCTTCCATCGGGCGAGTTGGCCGTGCGCGTAGAGGCGCGCGGCTGTGAGCTTGCATCCGGGAGATAGTAGGTTCGAATCCCACTATCGGCAGCCCTGAAGATGGTTTTCCGTGGTTTCCCATTTTCACACCAGACAAATGCTGGGGCTGTACCTTAATTAAGGCCACGGCCGCTTCCTTCCAACTCCTAGGCCTTTCCTATCCCATCGTCGCCATAAGACCTATCTGTGTCGGTGCGACGTAAAGCCCCTAGCAAAAAAAAAAAAAAAAAAACACCCTCGTGCGATCTCGTAATCTACGAGTGTCAAGATTATCGTATTCAAATCGATCTGATTACGGATTGAATCTTGTATAGAAACAAGTAACGTATTGAGTACGAAAAGCATAATCAAATAGATTTCAATCCCCATGGAAACGTGGTAAATAGAATTGAAGATGGGGGGGGGGGGGGGTGGCTCTGTTTTGATTTAAGATAGAACTAGTCGAAACGCGTCAAGACATGATGGTCAATGGGGTAAATATTTATTGAAGGATTTCTTTATAAACGACATTCCTTGTACTTTTTTTTTCAATTTTATTATATCACACCAACACAGATAGGTCTTACGGCGACGATGGGATAGGAAATGGCTAGAACTGGGAAAGAAGCGACTTTGGCTATGATTAAGGTAGAGCCTGGTGTAAAAATGGGAAACCACGGAAAAACCATATTCATGCTGCCGACAGTAGGGCTCGAACCCACTATTTCCCGAACGCAAGCTAACAGCTCCGTGACCCAAACCGCGCAGCCACTAGCTCTGTGCATTCCTTGTACAATTACCTTTCGGCACTATTGCAACTTCTAATATCGCTCTCTTGACATTGCAACATTTAACTGGCTATGGCTGAAAACTGTATGAGGTAAATAGAGACCTTCACGTCCCTTGAGGTTCATTGGTCGTGATACAAAATGCAAAGCGAATCCGAAACTGATGCCTCTTGAAAAAAATGGAAGTGTTTTATCGGATGTTGTTAAGTCAATTGGAGGGATTAGAGCTCTCCGTCCAGCTTTACCTCTACTTATTCCCGAATCTAAATAATTTTCGTATAAACTTCTTACAATTAGGTCCTAATCTGGTAACATATTGGACGCAGCTAATGAATAAGACGTCTCACTGCGCATGTGTGCTTACCCCACTTCCACCTTCTCTATCATGCCACATACCTCAGCGCTCTTACGGTTCAGGCGGCCTTGAAGTACTGGGAAGCGCGTTGGTCAATCAGAACGCTATATTTTAATTATTAAAAAAATGTGTGCAAAACTGTTTATGCTTTTAAAGGCACACTGCAAATCGACAGACCAAGAGCTTTCGTCAGAATGCTTCACGATGTCGATCGGTTCAAAAATCAACCTAGTGTTTTAAATATATAGATATCATGCAGTTATAAGACAAATGAGTTATAACCACTCTCATTGGAAGTAGATATTCGCATGCCGATTACTCGAAAACAAAGTGGAAAATTGGCATTCTCCCAAAGTCCTATAATAGCACTTTCCCCAAGTTATTCAGGTACCTGTGGAATGAACTGTGCTCGTGAGAGTTCTTTCACGCCTTGTTTAAGGCAGGTATGGCAAACTGAGCCATTGTTGGTCACAGCCGTAGCAGACTGTTCTACTGTGGCTCTCCCGTAATCCGCACAACGAAGTGAAAGGTCGGACAAGAATGTCACATGGTGTGATGAAAGCGTTTAAATCAATATAAAACCAAATGACCAAAGAATTGTGGAGTCAAAACCATCGAAATAAATTGAGTAACATTACAATGAATACAGGGGGAAAAGTACTTTCGCCTTTACCGAGCGAGTTGGCCGCGCGGTTAGGGCCGCCCACAACTGAGAGCTTGCATTCGGAGATGGTGAGTTCGAATCCCACCGTCGCTGGCTCTTAAGATAGTTTCCCGTCTTTTTTGACTTTATAAGCCTATAGGCGTTGTTCACTTTAAATATGCAATTTATAAAATAAACAGTAACATTATTAATTTATTATATTATTAAGTTTTCGCCATACGCATCTAAGATGAAGACGCAAGCCAAGCAGTGCGTGCCGAACACTTGTCCCGCCGGGTATAAAGTGAAATTTATCTTCTTCGTATGGAGCTTTAACAATGAGATTAAGTGAATCACGTGACATATGATAGTAGGAAGGGAGAGGGTGAAACTCGGTCCCGGCGCATAGGCTATTTCTGTCGAATAGCACCAAGATGTCTGCTCAAGGCTTTACGTCCCCATCCTTCACACCAACAGCGTCATATGCCCTCACTCCATATGACTTTTTTTTATAAATTGCTTTACGTCGCACCGGCACAGATAGGTCTTAAGGCGACGGTGGGATTAGGAAAGGGCTAGAAGTGGAAAGGTAGTGGCCGTGGCCTTAATTAAGGTAGAGCCCCAGCATTTGCCTGGTGTTAAAATGGGAAACTACGGAAAACTGTCTTCAGGGCTGCCGACAGTGAGGTTCAAACCCACTATCTCCCGAATGCAAGCTCACAGCTGTGCCCTACTAACCGCACGGCTAACTCGCTCGGTCATATCAACATCATCATAAATCTTCCACCGCTCTTCTCACACACTGGTTGGTTCACGGGTCGAAACTGTGCTGTACATGCAGACTTTCTCCTGTTTTATGGCAGGTTGCTCTATCCGACGTCAGATCTGTTAAGGAAGAATGTATTCACTACGGTAGTGCTTGTTTCTATGGTGGTTGACAATATAGAGCGCGCGATGTGTTGTGAGTGTATGAAGAGATGTGTATTGACACAAATATAAATACCCGGTACCCGAATCAGGGGAATTAATCAGACAGTACCGGGCGAGTTGGCCGTGCGCGTAGAGGCGCGCGGCTGTGAGCTTGCATCCGGGAGATAGTACGTTCGAATCCCACTATCGGCAGCCCTGAAAATGGTTTTCCGTGGTTTCCCATTTTCACACCAGGCAAATGCTGGGGCTGTACCTTAATTAAGGCCACGGCCGCTTCCTTCCAACTCCTAAGCATTTCCTCTCCCATCGTCGCCATAAGACCTATCTGTGTCGGTGCGACGTAAAGCCCCTAGCAAAAAAATAAATAAATAAATAAATAAATAATCAGACAGTCTAACATCCGCGATTGAGCCGGGAATCGTACTAAGGATCCACGGAATCGAAGGCCGCGTCGTTCTGTTTCCTACAAGCATATTGTTAAGTTTTTCCTTTATGATTTTGGTGCGTTAATTCCTCGACGCCGACGCTTGGACACTACTATACGGTCATCCAACAGCGAACTTACGCTATGTACAGCTTACAGTAATGCTTCGCAGTGAATAGATACACGCACGTTGAAATATTATTTGTGCTGTTTGCTTTGCAGACTGTCATTTTTGACGAAATTGTCCTCGAAGAAAGCTTACTGCATCCCGTAGCTGGCTACTGCTTGGTGTTTTACTCAACATTCGCTGCCACAGCACAAAGTTTGAACTGTTCCTAAATAGTTCACAATCATAGAGATCTAAATGTAGTAAAGAATTATTTTCAACAAATTATACAGAGTCTTTTCGTATGCTTCTGACCAGATCCCATTGATTCAACATGTGCTACAAGTCTCACTGGATGAGTCCAACCGTCTTTCACGAACAATATTACCGCAGAGCCTCTAGCGTAGGTGACATTCTGTAAGAATCAGTTCTCGTTGGCACAATTAATTAATTTTCGTGCGTCAGACTTAAATATTCGCCACCCGATAAAGTAACAGAAAGGCCTTCGTTTCTCTTTGATTTCGATGGACTTTTGACATCTGTAGGAATCTAGGGAATCAAAAGACGAGAGATATTTATAATAAGCCATTTTCACTTGTTTCAGCAAGATATAGTTTTGTCTGATAAAATAATAACTTTTTTTCTATATTCTGTCAAAAAAGGGAAAGAAGAATTTAAAAAAGGGAATACGGACTAATACAGAAAAAATGGGAATTCAAAACTACGTAATTTGATCGGTGGAAGACAGGTTTGAACACCGTAATTAATTATTTCAGGTTTCGTACTGAAATTAAAAAAAAACACTTTAAAAATCGATCTCTAATGATATAATTTACAGCATTTGAAAGTTATCTGTAAAATGCACACTAACATTGCAGGCAGATAGGCCTACATTACTTTTTCGCCTGAGTTTATGTACGATTTCGCGAAAAAGGCATTTTTCGCATTACTTCGCCAAAAGGAAACCATTTTTCGCTTTGAGAGGGCCGTGAGCCCTAACTTCGCCACATACAAAGGCATAAAATAAATAAATAAATAAATAAATAAATAAATAAATAAATAAATAAATAAATAAATAAAAGAGGACTTGCTTCATAGCTTGAATTTCAGTTTAAACATAATCTAAAATTAGTCCTAAAAAGTTTCACTCGTTTAATTTATGAATTATTTATATGAAAGTATATATACCGTATCAACAATAATAAAGGAATAATGAATTATTTATCAATAAAGTCATAACGTAAATCGAATAATAAATCAATAATAAACTACCCTTTCACTCTATATGGCCGTTCCATTAAGGGGTTTCCTAGAATATTAAACCGTGAGGTTAGGAGCGCACAGCTGTGAGCTTGCATCCGGGAGATAGTGGGTTCGAACCCCACTGTCGGCAGCCCTGAAGAAGGTGGTTTTCCATTTTCACACCAGGCAAATGCTGGGACTGTACCTTAATTAAGGCCTCAGATGTTTGTCACCTTTACTGTTAATGCGAAAAAAATCATCTCCCTAATTATAGGCGACGTACTGTAGCTTGAGGTGTATTATATTTAGGGACAAAACATGACAGCCCAGTTCTTGGAGGCGAGCTGGAAGCCAGCAGTCAATCACAACCTGCAGAGTTCTAATAAGTGATCCTTGTTTGGTGTGGAGAGGTTGCCAGAGAGTAGTGGTGTGAGGTGAGGAAGTCGTATTTTGTCCCGAAGTATAAGCAGACAGAAAATGTATAACCGTGTGTCAGATATAGCCTGACTTCGTGGAACTGTAGCGGTCGTATTTAAACCAAGTTTGGCTTGGGTTGTCTTCTTGGAAAACTGCGCTGGCGTGGCTTGGCTGGTCGGTTATACATTCAGCGGATTTTGCCGCGTCGGAATATTTTTCGTCGCCGCCTTAGAAATTGGCGCGCTTACGCACTGAGTCAGCTCAATTTCAAAGAGTCCAGAGATAACCAGTGCGCCTTTAACCTTGTTTGTGGCTACTGAAGTTTCACTTTCTCCAGTGTGAAATAAAGATAAATTTGTTTTATGCATTATAGACTTTTAATGTACAGGTAAATAGTAAAATTTCTATAATAAAAGATGGACCTATAAAAATTGTTCTTTCACTCTGGTTATTCCGTCGCCGAAGGAATAGGAAATGGAAAGACTGTCTTATTTGGATCCATCCAGTCAATGAAATAAACTTATTTGAAGATTAGAGGAATTAGCTGCATTATGACTTAGGCAATAAATGTTCATCATATTTTTGTAATTCTGATCACTGGAACACATTTTTGGACATATTTCAAGAATGCCTGATGACAGGCTAAGAAAATCTTTAACTACTTCAATAAGCTCAATAGGAAAGGCAGCTCTTATAAAAAATGGTTTGTTAACACGAAGAAGGATTTAAAAGAAATGAACATCACACATCAAGACATCCACAACAGAACCATCTTCAGAAAAAACCAGTGCGCCTTTAACCTTGTTTGTGGCTACTGAAGTTTCACTTTCTCCAGTGTGAAATAAAGATAAATTTGTTTTATGCATTATAGACTTTTAATGTACAGGTAAATAGTAAAATTTCAATTTAAGGGTTTCCTAGAGCCAGAAACAGCGACGAAGAAGAAACAACAATGGACGGCTGAAAGGAGTACTGGCGCCAAAGGAAACTTAAACCGAGCTCGATAGCTGCAGTCGCTTAAGTGTGGCCAGTATCCAATATTCGGGAGATAGTACGTTCGAACCCCATTGTCGGCAGCCCTGAAAATGGTTTTCCGTGGTTTCCCATTTTCACACCAGGCAAATGCTGGGGCTGTACCGTAATTAAGGTCACGGCTGCTTCCTTTTCACTCCTAGCCCTTTTCTGTCCCATCGTCGCCATAAGACGTATATGTATCGGTGCGACTTAAAGCAAAAAAAAAAAAAAAAACAAAGAAAACTTAAATCATAAGGAGTTATTCACGAGGTTCACCGCTGGCTAAAATCGATAACAAAAGAAGAAAATTAAATGACAGTGATGCTCTAAGTTTCATAAAACGTAACTTACGTTGGTCTGGCTCTCAGGTACAGATTTTAGAACGTCATTTTCGTCATATGATGAATTACTCGCAAAACTGAAAGATAGCATTCAAAGGAGAAATTCCGAGTCAAGGAATTTTATTCAACCTGTGGAAATGCTAGCAATAACGTTGAAGTAATTCATTTTTGTGTGTACTGTGTATGTTTTATGAATTCATCTATTAATATCAAATGTTATTATATTGTTTTACACTTCACTGCTACCTGTAATTTAATAAGTCGACCCCTCCACTAAGAACATCATAACTGACATTTGTGTTTTTGTGATTATCCGCTTATGTTCTAAAAACTGAGATCCATCAAATGGAAAATTCGCAATATATTTTTTGTTAACTCAGTATGTAAGAACATCGTAACGTTATAATTTAATTTGTTCCAATTAAGAACATCGTAACTTAGATACGATGTTCTTAAATGAAGTGCTGTCTATAACAACTTCTGTAGAAGTGAAGTTACAATCATCTAACAGGAAGTATTCAACTCATTTACTCAACACTGCATGAAGGACGGCACTGATCTTGCACATCTGACCGCGATGATGCGCCAAAATGTTCCAAGATTCCATTCTCACTGCTTTGTGATCTGAGCGATCATCATCAGTTGATTATAGACCTTATTTCAGCAGCTTGGGAGAGACATTTCCTGTCGCTGAAGTCGAAACAGAATGTAGGCAGGAATGTTACCAATAAAATGTAAAACCCCGACAAAAATATTATGGTGATCATTGTGTGTAGTCTTTTGCCCATTCCAAAAGGTATTAAAGAAGCGAACTGATGGTTGATTTAGGGAGGAACATGGCTACTTGTTCAACTCAGTTACAAGGTGGCTTATGCCACTAGGCTTAGCTTATCCCCTTTTCGATGGTTCGTTTAGTTAAGCCTTCAGCGTTTTGAGCTGCAACCAATAGCGAACGGAGAAGCCTGCTGTGATGTCAAGGCTGCTTCACAAGCTACTGCCCTGGCCTCTGCCACTGCCAATACTCAACACCTGATCAGTGGAAATGGTAGCCTAACGTTTGGCAAATTAAAGTCCGGCTTTGTGGCTAAATGGATATAATGTTTGCCTTTGGTCCGATGGCCCCGGTTCAATTTTCATAATCAACCCCGTCATATTGTTAATTCCCCTGACTTGGGGACTGGGTGTTTATCATTTTATCCTCAATAGGTCACCACCAAGCCTATACAGATGCCATGCACTATTATTATTATTATTATTATTATTATTATTATTATTATTATTATTATTGAATAACGTTATTTTACAGCGGTCGTACCCGACGTTCACCGGTTAATTAGCTTCCTCGGGAGATCAGTGATGATGTCCGACCCATGATCACGGGTTCGATTCCTACCAACAAAAGAAAACACTAAATCTGAAAGATTGCATTTCATTTTTGGCAATCTACCCATAAAAATAAAACCGTATTACTCCTACAACAGCAGCCAACATTGGCTGATGGCAGTTTTGATCTGATGGGCCGAAGCCTAGCAAACCCATCCCCCCCGTTCCCCGCACCTATCAGATAAACAACAGCAAGCCACGCTAGTTGAGCCGAGGGGAGAGGGGCGAGAGTCTGGGCTGCAATATCAGTTTCTGATGCCTTGATCTCAGAAATACCCGCGAATTTTTTTCTCATTTCTTTCTAAATTTTGTAAATGGAACAATGGAAAAGATGCTTACATTATAATGTTTTTTAGATTTCCATCGCATTTGAGGCTTCACCGACAGCCTCGGTAGTCCTCAGTATACGCTACTGGTGTATATTCATTTGTTCAGCACGACCAGTCATGTTTATAAGCCAGAAAGGTAGTTTTCACCAGCAAAAATGCAGCCTCCAATTAGAGGAGAAATGTGATAGTTCAGCCAGAAACGACGAGAAAGACGGGAATCAATTCGCACTTTGGAACTTGGTAATGCTTATAAGGAACTGTTGTCAGTAGCTCCGGAAAAGAAGAAGGACCTGTATTTATGTACACATAATCTCATTCCAGATATGTATTAACATTTCTACAAAAATCTGAAAAACTTCTGTAGCCAAACCAACTGTATCAGGTACAATTGGTAACTAACAGAGATTAAAAAAGTGAGTGAGTGGTCTCACGGTTATTTTGGTTAGGTTTTTATATTTGTATTTTTTCAAACAGTAAAAATATTTGAAAAGGCAAAAATAATAGGTCTAACTAAAGACAATAATTTTTATATTCTTATCCCTCTAAATCGCCTAACCTGTAAATTGGAAATTTATTCTGAAAGACACGTCAAAATTCCATGGTCTTTTACGATGTGTTGTTCGCAGACAAGAGTGTTAAATACAATCAGTTCTCCCCTTTAGTTTATTTTAAGGAGTAATAATAAGAAATGTTATTTGTTTTACGTCCCACTAACTATTCTTTTACGGTTTTCGGAGACGCCGAGGTGGCGGAATTTAGTCCCGCAGGAGTTCTTTTACGTGCCAGTAAATCTACCGACACGAGGCTGACGTATTTGAGCACCTTCAAATACCACCGGACTGAGCCAGGATCGAACCTGCCAGGTTGGGGTCAGAAAGCCAGCGCCTTAACCGTCTGAGCCACTCAGCCCGACATTTTAAGGAGTAAACATAAAATTTAACTCGAAAAGGCATTATAACTTGAAGTTGACGGTCATTATTGGATTAAAAAATAACATTGTGACTTGATTTATGCAGTTGTTCATACATCTCCAATGAAGAACATCGTAACTTCACATACTATGTTCTTCATTCGATATCCAGTTCAGTAATATCTTCAACTACATATAAATGGGTTATTTAATACAAAACACCCATCTTGGGGCAAAATAAATCAGGCAATCAATGCATTCCATAGAGCCCATAATCGTTAGTGAAAATCTGATTTGTTGGAAATTTTCAAAACTTTAAACTGCTTTCCTCAACAATTTACTTTATGCACATACGATGTTCGTAGTTGGAGGGGTCGAAACATACTGAAGTACTTCTGAAAATAAACTATTTTAAATACATAGACATTTCAGTATATTAGTACATATTTCACGCCATTTAAACCATAGAATACTCTAAACAGTGACGTATTTTTCAAAATACATTTTCAATTCCGCGTTTTTAATATGGACAGAGAAGTGGACAGACACCGTTCATTATTAAATAAAAATGATAATTTTCGGGCTGAGTGGCTCAGACGGTTGAGGCGCTGGCCTTCTGACCAACTTGGCAGGTTCGAATCTAGTTCAGTCCGGTGGTATTTGAAGGTGCTCATATACGTCAGACTCGTGCCAGTAGATTTAATGGCACGTAAAAGAACTCCTGCGGGACTAAATCCGGTACTTCGGCGTCTCCGAAAATCTTAAAAATAGTTACTGGGACGTAAAACCAAATAACATTATTATTATTATTATTAATATTATTATTATTATTATTATTATTATTATTATTATTATTATTATTATTAAATATGACAATTGTTGTCCAATTTAAAAATAGTTTCAATATGCTGTGGAAAGTTTCATTCATCGCCCAACTCAGCGAAGTAGGTACGTACTTCATTATTTACAGACATATTGTCGCCAAGCATTCCTGGCAGCATTTCGAACCTTGATAATGTCTAATGTTTTATCCCGTAGAACTGGTCTTGTTTCAGCCAAATATATAAAGGAAGTCATTGTCTATCGTTACTTCAATCATGTTGCGGTTACGAGACCGTTTTGAATTACACCATGTCATACGTACAATGAGAGGCGGCTGAAAATCCACTGAGAGTGTAATTTTTTTATATAGGCACCAATTTGATCACAATCCGCTACTGCCGCGACATACGGAAAGCCACAGAAAACCATCTTCAGGACTGCTGACACTGGGGTTTGCACCTACCATCTCCCGAGTGGTTTACAAGTTGCTGTACGTCATAAATAGGGTCTTATGGCGACGATGGGATAGGAAAAGGGTGGGGGTGAGAAGGAAGCGACCGTGGCCTTAAGGTACAGCTCCAGCATTCGCCTGGTGTGAAAATAGGAAATCATGGCGACCATCTTGAAGGCCGACAGGGAATCAAAAATCCACTATCTCCCGAATGCAAGCTGACAGCTACGTGACGCAATCGCGTAGCCAACTCGCTCGTTAAATCCAGTATCAAAGGCTACAAATCTTCGTTTTTGCGCTGAAGAAAAAAGAAGCTGGATATCTGCGGTAAACAACTACGTAAGATACTTGTCTACCTTCTTCTTCTTCTTCTTCTTCTTCTTCTTCTATCGATAGTTTTCCTTTGTACTAGTAAAAGCAATGATAGCAACTGTTGCTTCTCTGCCCCTCACGTTAATAATAATAATAATAATAATAATAATAATAATAATAATAATAATAACAATAATAATAATAATAATAATACGGGTGCCTTCTTTCAACGGGCTTCTTCAAATATACGAACCACTTCCCTATAACAGGTCCACATAAATCGTATCGGACAAATTCAGTTACGCGGTCTGTGACAGTGAAAAAGCACGCATTGCTTTTCTTATTTAATCAAAAGAAAATGGCTGTGGAAAAGCATCGTTTGCTGGTAGAAACATAAATATGGTGAACAAGTTCTATCGATTAGAACATGAGAGACATGGTTTCGACAATTTAAACGTGGTGATTTCAATGTGGAAGACCCTATCGCCAACAAATGTTTAATTTAAATCACGCACTGATCGAAAGACGAAGACGACCGGAATGGGCCAGAAGACATGGCAAAGTGATTGTGTTACACGACAATGCGCCGTCTCACACAGCAAAACTAAAGAAAGACATTTTGAAATCGCTTGGATGGGACATCCTTTCGCATCCGCCGTACTTCCCGACCTGGCGCCATCTACCACCTCTTCGCATCAATGGGGCACGTGCCCGCAGAGCAGCACTTCAACAATTTCGAGGAAGTTGGAAAACGGCTCGACGAATGGTCTGCCGCAAAAGACAAACAGTTCTTTTTTCAGCATGGTATTTGTACCGGGCGGTACACCTCCACGCCGCTAATTTAAAAATTGCGCCAGGTGAAACTCCTCTGTTGGAGGAAGTCTGAACTTTATCTACGCTGTTAATTCTTTACCTTCTCAGAAGATGTCACCACGTGGAAAATTTTGAGTTTTTGAACTGTGTCATTTTTGATGTGTTTTTGGTTTCGCTTGAAGTAAGAAGTGTAAACTTTCTCTCCTAGAGGACACTACTGAAGATCAACAATAGTGCAACCTAGTGCGGAGTCAAAGAACTATTTTGTTGGAGAAAATTTAATTTCAAGAGTTTGTTCTTTGTTAAATTTCTTTCAGTCATTGTTTAAGTTGGCAATATTCACCCCTTCTTTCCCCTTGTGTTGAACCTAACCAATCCCGAATTTCTTAAATTAATTTCTATCCAATCAGATGTATCTTCCCCCAACTTGAATATGTTGCTGTGTCCTACCCAATAAAGTGTTTGTGGGAGGGTGTTTTCTTTCCCCTAACGCCTAGAAACTTCCGCGAGAGTATTTAAACTGCTGATTTTTGGGTCTCTCGGCCACTTCTGTTCCATCTTTCAGTGTATTAAGTACATAGCAGGAGGCGGGAAGCGCCTCTTTCCTCGGCAGCGGTCAGCAACAAGGTAATGGCCGATTAATAAATTCTTTCTTTGCTAGCTCAGCAGTTTAACTTTCGGGGCGGGTTCTAAGCGTTCCACTATGTAACCTTTTCCTAAAATGTAACTTCTCTTTTCATCTATTCTCTTGTAAAGCTACATACTGGGATAGAGAGTGCTAACCCTCTCGAGCTCCCACTCACATTGTCTGGAGGTGAACTTATTTTCTCAACCAATTCTTCCGTAATGTAATGTAAATTGTTATTTTCTTAAGTCACCTCTGTAGTATGGGATTAGCCCTTACACTAACGGCCTAAGGCCAAGTAGGTCTTAAACAAAGTGTATTAGGAGTGCAAGTTCGCCTCCCCTCAAATTGTATTTTAGAGGTCATGTATTAACCTTCTTGTCATTTAATAGACCTCAGTAGGTTGGGTATTTTACCCCTGTGTATATGTCCTTTGAGGACAGCTTAAAGGTGGAGTTTGGTGTGGCCTGGGAGAGGCTTAAAATTGAGAGCGAGTGGCTCTTTTGAAAATTGTATATTGTATGCCTCGAGGAGGCTTTTCAGTGTAATTTGGAGCAAGGGCTCCTAGGTATGAATGGGGTTTTCTGCCCCTCTGTTAAAATCGTGTTTGGGGTAAAACTGAGCTGATTGCCCAAGAATTATGTTTCTGACTTTTGAAGCCCCAAATGGGGTACCTATGTAAATGTAGTTTTCAAGTGTGTTTCGGCTACTAAGTACCTGTTCTATTTGTTGTTACCTAATTTTGAAAAGAAAATATAACCTTGTTAAATTTTAAAATTAATTTCACTTTAGTAGCTTGAGACCTATTCACCACCCAGCACCTTCTTTCATGCATAACTACCACCAAAACACGGTAACAGTATTCATAACTTACCTGAAAGATGGGCGAAGTGTGTAGAAGCCGATGGCCATTGTTTTCAATAAACAAACAATGAATTTCCCTTGAAAATTTCTTTACAAAAAAAAAAAAAAAAAAAAAAAAAAAACCACAGCAAAAACTTATGCATACACCTGGTATATGAATTTTAAACTTTAAGTTAACTTCCTTGTAATTATTTCGTATTAAGAGGTTATATGATTTTTGTTTTATTATGGTTCTATATCTGCCTGCTGTCATTTCTTGATGGATACAGTACTTTTGCATCCATCTCTTGGCACAGGCCAGAGTAAAGTGTAGCTTCCACCGAAGTCCCAGTCAACATCCATGGCTGTGGCAATATGGAAGTTACTGGGGTATGGGTAGTGCTGAGTAATGACATTCAAGCATGACTAGTGCATCTGACTGTTATGAAAGGTGCTGCTCATAGGGTCAGTCGTGCTGCAATAGTACTTTCTGACCCAGTGAGGAAAGCAATGGCAAACTACCTCACTCCTCATCTTGCCTAATACGCCTCATTTTGGTGCTGCCATTGGTTTTTGGGGTTTCCTTATAACCGCATAACCTTTGGTGGTGCTATTTGAGGATCCAACCAGCCTCTGGGCTGATGACCTAACAGACACAAACATGGTTCTATAAATGGTAGATTTCACATCTCAGCGTCTTAACATGTATAATTACGGGTTTACCTATCCTCAAACTTAAGTGTTTAGGTGTGGGATAGGGAAGGCCTGCAATCGTAATTGGATTTCCGAATCATCGGACACGACCTCGGATTCTGCTCATTTGTAACAGATATATTTTAATTTCAAAGTCTTTCTGGTGCCAAACATCTATTCTTATACTTCAGTAATTTTAATCGGCCACAATCACCCGAATGCAAGTTTATAGCTATGTGACTCAAACCAAGTAACCCACTCGATACACGTGGAAATGATCACTGACGCAATTTGGAAAAGAACGATTGCCTTTCTATGGTCACCTGATAAGAATCTGCTAGCCCCGCGGTCTACGGTTAGTGTGTCTGTCTTTTACCCAGAGGCTCTGGGTTCGATTCCCGACCAGGTCAGGGATTTCTACCTGGGCTCGAGATACACCCAGTCTATGTGAGAACAATTGAGGAGCTATCTCACAGTGATATGACGGCTCCGGTCTAGAAAGCCAAGAATAACGACCGAGAGGATCGTCTAAGCAATACTGAATACCAGTGGCGGTGGGCTCTCAAGAGCACATGAGGACTTGAACACCCAGTTCTAACGCATATTCACACATTCATGGATACCGGTAATTTAAAAAAAAATCCTTTTTTCGACCTGATTTCGTCAATCGATCAAAAGCATTCGACTTACATCGAAGCTCTGTTACACTGACAGCTGTTCGTTTCGGCTAACAACGTCAGAGAGCACACTGGATATTTTGCTACTAGCCTTAAGACTATACGCATGCGCAAGGAAATGACGTCATGGTTTATGCACAGATTTCTCCATAAGCGGGGAGCACGGTACGGAATGTGCCTTTCCCTCCAACCACCCTCAAACCAGAGATAGTATTACAGTTGACTACAAGGGTCCGCCACCCCCTCTGTTACTGTTGGCCACAGCTCCCAGAAGTTACTATTGCATTACATCGCCGGAAGATTTAGCCAGTAGGTAATTCTGAATAAGTGTTCGTAATCACGGGATCAGAAAGCCAGAGAGCCTCAACCTCAGCCAAAGCCTGAGCGACTCAGGCCGGCAGTCGTAATTTGAATCTTCTTGTACACTCACAAATTAGTCTCGGAAAAATGTATCCTCGGTTGTGAGGGTTCTACCATATTATGAGTAGAGAAGCAACCGTACAAGGAACTTTTAGTGAAATGATTTAAGTAAATGATTTTGTTCGTATTTGCATTCTACTTGGGTATATTTGAGACGTGAACACAAATTTTGTTGCGAACCCCCTGAAAATTTGGTCACGAGCCGCCACTGCTGAATACATTCCTTCGCATTGGGTTGACGTCTTTAAGGGTATCTGGTCGTAAAATTGCGGCTAGGTTCATATACGTGACGCAGATCGCACCTGCGATCTCACCGTAATGTGGGAAAAGCGACGGAAGAAGAAGAGCAGTTGCCAACATCTTAACAACATACCATATATTCTGAGGGAAGAGGCTGGTCTGTTTCGAGTTAGATCGAGTTATGGATGGGAAATGCCTTTCAGTGGCTGGGAGAAAACTGTGGTTAATATTCTAAACTGGAAAGAAACTTAACCTCACATTTCGTAAGACTCTTTCACATGATGCTGATACACTTGCCGTAACTTCCTAGGAGAAACCAATGAAATTGTGCAAGCATTGAACTAGAACTCTATGAACGAGTGACCACACACAATTCCTCCTAGCGCACTGCGCATGACGGCTGGAATAATCTGGTGCCCATAACGAATCTAGAGGTTATTGTGGGTAGGCCTACGTTTAGAAACACCTATATAAGTAAGGATTAGCAGCTAATCTCTTACTGTATTATGTTATACTTCGCGGTATAAAGAGTAGTAAAAGTTGCAGTTGCAGTTCAGTGGCAGTAAGTGTTCGTTTGGACCATAACCAGGGCATGGCCAGATTAGAGGTACAGTAGCACTGTCATAAATTTGGACTTTTTTAAGTTATGAAAAGCAAAGCAATTTTAATGGCGTAGCATTCCATTTCTACATTTCAACATTCTGTATATGGTGGTGAACGTCAACATGTTTGTGTATGCCCTAATATGGCCGTGAATTCGGGAGATAGTGTGTTCGAATCCCACCGTCGGCGGTCCTGAAATTAGTTTTCCGTGCTTTTCCATGTTCACACCGGTCAAATGTTGAGGCTGTACCTTGGGATTTAGGACTAAATTTTTAAATTTCTGCAGTTTTATCCGATTTTTACAAAATTTAGTTATTGCATCTACGTACGAATTACACATTTTACGAAATTAGAGGTGTGTAGCTGTATTGGTTTAAATGTTATTTCATTTTTTTATACTTAGAAAGTAGTCCCGTAAAAAGTCTCTTGCTTAACAGTTTTCGTTTTATCAGGCTGAAATTTTGTTGACATAACAGATGGATACTATTTTGTCCAGAAATGTTTAAAATTTTATTACTAATTGTTTTAAATAAATATTAATCATCAAGATTCATATTCACATTTAATGCATTTTAAAACTTATTACGAATTTAAATACTTGCACCTTTCAGAAGTATCTCACCAAGTTAAAACAAATTCTGATAAGAATCGCATCGCAAGGAGTATACGCACAAAGCAAAATACTGAAAAACTGCAGAGCGAAAAAAAGCAAAAGAATATCTACCCATTTCAGAACTGGCCTGTGCCGTATGTCTCCCCTTCAAACCACCTGATTTTTTCTTCCTTGGATACTTTCTACCACTTCTGATGTCATCTCATTCTCCCTTGATCATGGCTAATCTTTCTTCCCTGAGCCACAATGTCATTACGTATTGTGCTGCTTCAGGGCGTGTCGTACGCTTTTAAATACATAGCACTGTCCTTTTCAATGGTCACTAAGATCTTTAAAAATGACGGAGCGACTTAATTGATACCATTATCAGATAGAGGAAGGAATTGACTATATTTTTACGAATAAAACACTGTTTTTTCTGTACAAAAATAACACATTTCAGTCATAACTCCCCTTAATTAAGTCCACGGCAGTTACCTTCCCAAGTTAAATTTCAAACATTAGCCTAAATAATTTATCGTACTTTTTGTCGTAGAATACGTCGCCAAATTTGGAACCGTATTTGTGCAGGCAAGCGATGCAAAAACAAAATTTTTGAAACGAAATAACTTCAGATAAAACGTGCTATGAAAGTGGTCAGTATCTCATTGTAAAGGGGAAGGGCCAACGTACCTAGCAACAAGAGTCTAACCTAGACATGACTTCATCCGGTGATGTCATAACACCGCCATCTTGAGGCACGGATATCGCCGTGCCGCGCGGCTAATAAAATTAGTGTAAATCTGGACTCCGACATGTAGCACGTCGTGTGAGGCGTAATTAATTTCGTTCTAGAATAGTGGAAAAAGATAATCAAATAGTGAACACTTGAGAAAACTGTGATGCGATTCTTCCTTTCGCAAAATGTTGCGATATGTGGACAATAAATGGCTTCAGGATACAGCGGCGTATCACAATTTCAAAAATTCCAAAATCATAACTGCTTTGATGCAGAGCCTTTTCGGGAGTGCTTCGAAGTTTTATTTTATTTTTTATTGCTTGTTTAACGTAGTACCAACTCATCAAAGGTTTTCGGGGACAAACCCACTATCTCCAAAATGCAAGCTCACAGCTGGGCGACCCTAACCGCACGGCTAACTCATTCGATCCCTCTCAAAGTTAAGACGACCGAGCGTTCTGAAACGAGTTCCGTGATACTAGAGCCCCATACGAGCACTTCTACTGCCCCACTCCCGAAAAAATGCCAAAACCATACTAACTAGAAACTTTAATTTCGACAACACCTATCAAGTGGTACGTATTCTACGTCAAAAGATGGGGCTGTGACCCCCAACACAGCCCCGTTCGATTTTCACTTTAATCAAAGGTCTGGCTGGCATTGTGAAGTAACATTACAAGAAATTGCAATAGAAGACGTGCGTAGTGTATTGATACGCTAGGCGAGTCACAATTTTGCATTAGGGACACTTCAATGTTTCGATGACAGCAGCAGGGGCGTAACGTTATGGCCTGCAGGGCCCCCGATACAGGCGGGCCGGGGCCTCCAAAGGGACCTGCTGACACCTCGCAAATACAGTATATCTAGCCTAATGTCACTCTGCACCGAAATGGTCCAGGCAGTTTTGTAGAATCAGTCTGAATAGTTCGTTTTACACTTTGAAAATCCACAAGCCTGTTTCCAGTATTTCGACCGGGTCAGGAATGGAATGAATTAAGCCCTATCTAGCGGCGAGGATAAGAATTGTGCCGGCTGCCGAAGCCTGTCGCACTCCTCTGGGGCAATGATTAATGAATGACAGATGAAATGAAATATTGGAGAGTGTTGCTGGAATGAAATATAACAGGGAAAACGGGAATACCCGGAAAAAATGTAATGGCGTATGGCTTTCAGTGCCGGAAGTGTCCGAGGATATGTTCGGCTCGCCAGGTGCAGGTCTTGATTCGATGCCCGTAGACGACCTGCGCGTCGTGATGAGGATGAAACGATGATGAAGACGACACATACACCCAGCCCATGTGCCAGCGGAATTAACCAATCATGGTTCCAATTCCCGACCCTGCCGGAAATCGAACCCGGGACCCCTGTGGCCAAAGGCCAGAACTCTAACCATTTACCCATGGAGCCGGACGGAGTACCCGCAGAAAAATCTGTCCCGCCTCCGCTTTGTCCAGCACAAATCTCACATGGAGTGACCTGATTTGAACCATGGAACCCAACGGTGAGAGGCCGGCGCGCTGCCGCCTGAGCCACGGAGGCTCTCTTTTTACAATTTGTACGTAGAAAAATTGCAATTTGGTTGCATCTAGCAGCAGTTATTGTAGCATAGCTGTAAACAGCAATGAAAACTAATACCAAAATATCACATTTAAATTAGAACATGATACTTTCTTGATGTCTTATTGCTTATTACGCACAATTTTTGCAGAAAATTTAACTGTAACCGTGTAAGAACTGAGCAAGGCAGGCTGGTTCTTTTCTTAATAAATGGCGATGGCTGACTTTACCAGGCAGCAAATGTGGAGTCGCACTCCAGAACAATCACCACGAGGTCATTGGACGAGCCCTGCGCGGATGTACAAAACAATATCCGCATCCGCTCTGCATCCGCACGTCCTTCATCCGCATCCGCGAATTGTTATCCGCGGATATTGTAAATATTTAAGTACAGTATATTACACCCAAGGTATTGAAACTGACAGATCTCTTAACATCATACGATAGGCCTGACACCTGGCACCAGAACCACTACAGTCACAAGTTTATGAGGGATTTTCTCTTGCGACAACTACCAACGTATTGACCTTTGTTCCTTCCATTAATTGCGGGCAGGAGCCAGGTAGGCTCAGGTCAGATTTACGGCTTCATGGTCTCAAGGCTCTTTATATATCTCCTTTTTTTTGTAGTTGCTTTACGTCGCATCGACACAGATAGGTCTTATGGCGACAATGGGATAGGAGAGGCCTAGGAGTTGGAAGGAAGTGGCGACCGTGGCCTTAAGGTACAGGCCCAGCGAAAATGGGGAAACCACGGAAAACCATCTTCAGGGCTGCCGACAGTGGGATTCGAACGCACTGTCTCCCGGATGCAAGCTGACAGCTGCGTGCCCCTGACCGCACGGCCAACTCGCCCGGTTCTTTATGCATCACCGTTCCCCCATACCACTGTTAAGGGTCGCCTAATCACCAGGAAAAATAAGATTATACCTGAATGAAAATCAACAAACGTCAGTATTTAGAAATCATCAGCAAAATTATCCGCACTGCCATACAATTTGTATCCGCCAAGACAATATCTTCGCGGATATCTGCGGATAGGATATCCTCATTCGTGCAGGGCTCTAGTTATTGGTTGCACTCGGCGAGCTTTCCTCAGCTCCTTCACGCACAGCCGTGATGCAACAGATGAGGCAGTGGAGTGGATTGCGAGAATCGATTTGGGGACCTCAACTCCAAGGTTGCCCAACTGGTGGCCATGATCGTTAAGGCGTGAAGTATATACAAACCCGTATTCCGCTATATTGTACACGGATATCGAAGTAAATTGCCGTACACGCAGTGAATAAGATTTTTTAAAATTGCATGTCTCTTAGCGTTATCCAGGAACAACAGGGGGAGGTTCCCATACGTTGTTTCCAATGTAAAGTGCGAGTTGCGGAGTTGCGATGATAACGGCAGGCTCACTTGTCTACTGCCATTCAAAATCTGTTAGGGAAGTTCTGAACAAAATTGTATGCTCCCTTGACTTCTGACAGTCAAATCGAGAAGGGAGTTATTAATTACAATGGTAGTCACTCCTTACTAATGCTAGTTACAAAGGAGTTGGAGAAGGATCCTATTCCTACTGCCAGTCGAAGTCGATGTGGAGAGTAATGATTACAATAGCAGACGCCCTCCGGCTGAGAGTCACTATCGATGTAAAATATTAATTATAATGACAAACACACCCTTTCTACATCACAACAAATCTACTTCAATGAATATATATACAGATCAACATACGAAGTATATGCATGTTTACAATATTGCAAACCTTCATTTACAGATTAACTGCTGCCAAACGATACATCATATCGACAAACGGATTCTACCATAAGGCGCCTCATTATGGCCGGTATTAAGATATTTTCTCCTGTCTCATCTATTTATGGGTAAAATTGAGTTTGAAACGTGGAATAGGGTGAAATTTGGGTAAGGTTTTCTCACAGTGCATTACTTTTGGGTACTAATATGACAGCTACAAACATAGAATTTGGCTCACGTATGGATACTGGGTGGGCAATGCTCGTGTAGAATTAGATGATTCTATCTTTCGTGTAAGTGATTCGAAGTACGAATTATACGCGTATTATGAGCAAAGATAGGTAGGTATAATAGAAAAATAGAGACATATCTAACACATAACGAATAGAGATACGACAGAACGTCATAGGACCAAAGTTGTAGATCACTCGTAATTGAACTGAGATTGTGCCATCCGTTTTGTGATACGACTTACAGTTTAGCCACGAAATACCTCGAAACGAAGGTCTGCACCGACATTAAAATTGTCTCAATATTCCGATATTTTTCGGGGGTAAAAAAAAAAGAAATATTTGAAGATCTTGGAAGCTTTCCGTCGATTACAGGCTAAGACATATAATTTTGCGAAATTTCAATTTTCTAGCTCGTCTGACAGATTGTGCATCAATCTTACTTTGGGGGAGAGAGAGAAAGGGGGGGGGGGTTAAAATGAAGACTTTCAGGAAACTAAAGCTAACAAATATGCAGATGGTCATTATTATACCTGAAAGGGATAACTGCACGAAAATTACGCCAAAATATTCAATGTACAGACACACGGTCGTTACAATTTTATTTATATAGATTTGCTTTACGTCGCACCGACACAGATGGGTCTTATGGTGACGATGAGATAGGAAAGGCCTAAGAGTGAGAAGAAATCGGAATTGGCCTTAACTAAGGAACAGCCCCAGCATTTGCCTGATGTGAAAATGGGTGCCATATGACGCTGTTGACAGTGATTTGTCCGTCGGATGGGACGTAAAGCTTTGAGAAGATTCTATGATGTTATTCGGTACGAATAGGCTACGACCGTCACCGGATTTCACCCTCTCTCTAGCTAATTACCATCATCATGCCCACATCCCGAGGCGTAGGTAGCCCATCGCCGTCAAATGGACACTTGCACCAAACGAGCCGAACATGTCCTTGGACACTCCCGACACAAAAAACCATACGACAAGGAAATAAATATGATGCTTGTTTAAAGGGGACTAACAGCAAGGTCATCGGCCCAATAAATAAATAAATAAATAAATAAATAAATAAATAAATAAATAAATAAATAAATAAATAAATAAATAAGCTCCAAGGTCGAAACTGATACAGTCGAGGAAAGGATGAAGTTCTTCCGAGCGTACTACTAACGTTTTAGGGGGAAAATATTTTTATCCAAAGACAGTATCCAATGTATAGAATACGAAGAATAATATTATAATAATAGTAATAATAACACATGTGAGAAAACGCCAGAAGTACTGTTCCTACTTTTACTTCACTTCATACATCTGTTCCTTTTCACAGTTTCATGGCATTTTCCTGCCTTACTTAATGAGAAATTTATTTTCATTGTGTCAAACCGCGTTGAAGAAACAATGGATGCAGTATGATTTTTAGAATTTTCATGATGCGCGCGTAGAACAAGGAAACTATCCATATTCTTGATACCGTATTTGGTTCAGGCCCATATTTCATTTGAAAAAAAAAAGTAAACACGGCCAGCAGGAGAGTCGTGAATGTTGACGAATATTTGATTTTTACGACCGCATTGTAATCGAAATGAACTTTAAACCCATTAGGTCGTGTTCCGTACATACAGTATATGTCGAAGAGATGTTAAGTACAGAACAAAAATAGCCAACCGGACACCAGTGGGATCCGAACCCACAACATTCCCGATTTCGCGTCGGCTGTTGTACCACAATTTTTCACTACCTACCCCGCAGTTACGGTGATTCTGTCTACTATGATACATTAAAATGTCTTTCCAATCCTCCAGGTGATTTACACTGACTTAGCAAATGTCATGGGATAGTCACCTAATAGCATGTGGGGCCTCCTCTGGCCCTGCGAACTGCAGTAAGACGCCGTGAAAGTGAGTCGACAAGTCCCTGGTAGTCCTCTGGACGCAGCTGACACCAAATCGTTTGCAGAGCGGCCGCCAATGCTGGTCTGTTCGTGGGTGCACGATCCATGGCACGGAGCCTGCGTTCCAGGGCATCCCAGATATGCTCGATATGGTTCATACCGGGCTCCTGGGTGGCGATGGCAGTCGTTGGACCTCCGCTGCATGTTCCTGGAACAATTCCCGAGCGACATGGGAGCGATGTGGCGGCGCGTTATCATCTTGAAACACCGCAGAACCGTCTGGGCGCTGGAAGGCCAAAAATGGGTGGAGATGGTCTCCGAGCAGCTCAAAATACCGCGTACCATTCAAAGTCTCTTCCAGAACAACTAGGGGGCCCATTCCATACCACGAAAATGCACCCAGACCATAACAGAGACACCAGCGCCCTGGACCACACCTTCGAGGCAGGCGGGATCCATCGCTTCATGTGGTCTGCGCCATACTCGGTGCCTCCCTTCGGCATACTGCAGTTGAAATCGTGATTCCTCCGACCATATCACGTTACGCCATTGTTCCAGTGTCCATCCCTGGTGACTGGCGACAAATGCGCGTCGTTGTGTCCGATGACGTTGGGTTAACAGTGGCACCCGTGTGCGGCGCCGGCTTCCATATCCCATAGAACCCATGTTCCTACGGATTGTTCACTGGGAAACGTGTCTAGCACGGCCTGTGTTGAATTGAGCCGTGATTTGTTACACGGTTGCCCGTCTGTCACAATTGACAATCCGTCTCAGATGTCGCTGGTCACGGTCATCGAGGGTGGCTGGACGGCCGGCCGTTCGTCTGTTGTGGACGGTGACACCCGCATTCAACCATTCACGATACACCCTGGACACGGTCAATCGTGTGAAGCCGAATTCCCGCACCACTTCCGAAATCGCACTTCCCATCCGTCAGCCACCGACCACCATATCCCGTTCGAATGGTGTCAGCTCACGACGACGTTCCATGTTACACCTGTCACATGCACAGCCACTGCTCACAAGGTCTCCTATACAACTGCCGCTGGCATAGGGGGCGTGTGGTGCGCTGACAACACACCTGCACATCAGTGCTCCGCTATTCCATGACATTTGTTCAGTCAGTGTATTCTTCAAGTATTTTAAATGCATTTCTCACCAAACGTACGTGACCCAAAGGAACGGTTTAAAAGGCTCTCTACAACACAGTCACGACTATTCGATAATAGTACGCCAGTCAATTTAGAAACCAGGCTCGGGGATTGTAGGGGAAGGGAGAACAACACCGTTTGCCTTTGAGTCTAACCGGCAAATAATGTCCCTCACACATAGTATGACACCCAGCCTAGGCGAGTAGGGTTCGAATCCACTATCTCCCGAATACAAGCTGACAGCTAAGTGACCCAAATCACGCAGCCACTTGCTCGGTTAGTTCAATTCTTCGACGCTAGATAGCAATCATATCCTTTCTGAGCTATATGACGGGAATCTGATGAATTTAGACTGCTGATAGAAAATACAAATTATTTAACAAGGAATACACCGGCAACGTAGACACCACGCCCCTGGCAGTTTGTGTACATGGCTGTATGTTACTTTATTAATATACAATAGCGTAACAATATTAAGACAGTCAAAACACACAGCGTGAAATTTATCCGTTGATATTAACTGTACGCATAAACTGTACATAGGCTAATAAAATATGTTAACGATTTTGTATGTTTCAGACTTGATGGTGGGGGTCCGGGAACAACTCTTAAATTCTCATCGCAGTTTTGGACTTCACTAGGTTTAGAAAAACATTTGTTGAGCAATATAGCGGAAGCTGTCAAGCGGTTCAATATTAATTTTAAGAAACCATTTATACAGTCAATAGCATCGTGTGCGTAATTTTTGTTTCTTAATTCCTCTTTGTACTGTATGCGAAAGTCTGTTCATATTCCATGCTCATATGATTTTGTTTACACTTTTCATATTTCATGCTCATATGATTTTTTTTACATAGTATTTTTAATAACCTGTTAAACAGTGATAGTAAGTTTTGTATTGAAAAGATGAAGTATATTTTGCCCTACTGGCAATCCTGCAATTAGGGAAGTTATAAAAATATAATATGTATGTATATGTATGCCCCTCCCGAAGGAATGTTGGATCCTAAACAGCTCCACCATTAGCTATCGCAGATGCTTAGCCATCACTGTAGAGGCGTACTAGGAAAGTGAAGAGTGAGGTAGTTTCCAGTTGCTTTCCCTATGAGCAACATTTTCACACCATTGATAGCAGGGACTGGCTGCATAAGGAATGATATTACTAGTATTGCTCAAACCTCCGTCACTTTCAGATTGTCAAAGGCAAGGATAGGACTGAAAAGTCAAAGAACGTACCGGTAACAAAATTGCTCTACCTCATACCGGAAGACATAGTGCACTGTAAATTCTAGATCTCACCAACAAAGGCATTACTCCTAGATATCTCCACAGAGCTCATATATGCAGAGGTATTCCCAGATATCTCTGCAAATATGAATTTTACATGAAAATGCATATAACAAAAGTATAGAAAAATCCAATTTCCAGTATTTAGTATTATACATTTTTACCGTACAAGCGATATTAATGGAGATATTCATAGATTTTTATCGCTAAGAGAATCATCGTTGACATGAAAATATTGTCAAGTCGTCGCAGTAACTGGCATTGGTGGTGGTTGGTTTTAAACGCAAAAAAAAAAAAAAAAAAAAAAAAAAAAAAAAAAAAATCAGCGTAGTAATCAGGAAGATAATGAAGATGACTATCGAAATGAGAAACAAACGGGAAGGATCGATGAGGGGGGTGGGGGGAGGACGAACATGAGAATGTGTGTTTTGGCTTACAATGTCCTAAGCACCTAAAACATACCATCATTTAACATTACACTGAATGACTAGATGTCATTATTGCTCCTATTACAAAAATTGGCCCGTCAACAGCATATAATCAACAGCTAACAGAGAAATAAAATTAAGTTGTTTTGTTTCTGGTTGCAGCTACTCGTGCTGGGAGCAGTACTAGCGTCTCAGTGCCGTTTCAGCCACACAGAGGACCATGGAGGAGGTCATGCTCATTCTTTCTTCTACTTGAAGGGGCCAGTAGCAGGTCCTGTCCATCCAGTCGAGGTTCAAGGCGGCCACGGAGAACATGGTGCTCACTCCTCCATTGACTATGTGGTAACTTTTATACGTACTATACGAGACATTCCAGAAAATAATATTAATACTGCATTTTACTCTGATGTAAGCCTGCCATTTTTAAAAATTACAATACGGGACAACCCCAAGTCCAACCAACGTCCCATCAATGTGCAATCAAACATATCTAACAACAAAATCGCTGATGAACACCTTAAATTCGGGAAATTACCGACAGTTATTTCACGTCGCTCCTTCGTGAGTAACACAACAATCTGTTATGAACTATACGTCTGGCTTTGCAGGAACTGTCACCCCCAGATGCAAGCCAGCAAGAACACACTGATCAGCTACAACATTGTGGCCACCTACCTAATAGCTGGTATTCCACATTTGGCACGGATAACAGAGGCGACACGTCTTGGCATGGAAGCAATGAGGCCTTGGCAGGTCGCTGGAGGGAGTTGGCGCCACATCTGCATACACAAGTCACATTTCCCGTAAGTTCCGGGGAGGGGGGCGATGAGCTCTGACGCCACGTTCAATCACATCGCAGATGTGTTCGATCGGGTTAAGTCCTGGCGAGTTGGGGGGCCAGCACATCAATTGCAACTCGCCACTGTGTTAGTCGAGCCACTCCATCACACTCCTGGCCTTGTGACATGGGCATTAGCTTGTTGAAAAATGCCACTGCCGTTGGGAAACATGATCGTCATGGAGGGGTGTACGTGGTCTGCAACAAGTGTGCGATACTTCTCGGCCGCCATGGTGCCTTGCACGAGCTCCACTGGACCCATGAATGCTCACGTGAATGTTCCCCAGAGCATAATTGAGCCGCTGCTAGCTTGTTTCCGTCCCACAATACAGGTGTCAAGGAGCTGTACTCCTGCAAGACGAGGGATTCAAACCCTCCCATCGGCATGATGAAGAAGGTATCGGGATTCATCAGACCACGCAAAGCTCTGCCACTGCGCCGACGTCCAGTGACGACGATCACGTGCCCATTTCAGTCGTAGTTCCCGATGTCGTAGTGTTAACATTGACACATGCATGGGTCGTCGGCTGCGGAGGTTCATCCTTGGGAGTGTTCGGTGCACTGTGTGTTCAGACACACTTGTACTTTGCTCAGCATTACAGTTTGATGTTAGTTCCGCCGCAGTTCGCCGCCTGTCATGTTTTACCAGTCTGCCCAGCCTACGACGTCCGACATCTGTAATGAGGGGTGACCACCCAACACCTCGACGTTTGGACGTGGTTTAATCTTGGTTTCGCCACTTGTTGAAGGCATAGCACGCCTCGAACACCCGACAGGTCGTGCAGTTTCCGAAATGCTCGTGCCGAGCCTCCGGGCCATCACAATCTGCCCTCGGTCAAACTCAGATAGATCGCGCGCATTCCCCATTCTACACATGGACAGCAAGCTCACTCATGCTACATGCACCGTGCATGTGTCTGACTAGCAGTCAGGTTGCTGTACTCCTTAACATCTTACTGTGAGGAGGTAGCATGCTTCCAAAATTGTAAACAATCAATTTAAGCAAAACATTAATTGTGTATGAAATTAAGTTTTGAAATATATATTATACTATGCATGATAGGTGCCTTTGCTGGCAAGATGTAGTGTTTACAGTGCACTATATATTCTGGTATGGGCTAGAATAAATTTGTTACTTTCATAGATCTGTCTCAGTCTTATCCTTGGCTTTGACAATATGAAAGTGACTGAGGTATGAGCGATGCTAGTAATGCCATTCCTTAAGCAGCCAGTCCCTCCTATGAAAGGTGTGAAAATGTCGCTCATAGGGTCGGTTGGTGCATGCATTTCAGTGGGCTTGGCAGACTGATGTAATAGCAACTTCTGGCTCAGTGAGGAAAGCAACAGGAAACTACCTCACTCCTCATTTCCCTAGACACCTAGGCCATCTATGACAGGTAATGGTGGACCTGATGAGGATCTAACCAACCTTCGGGCTGAATACCCAACATGCAACCGAAAAATAAGGGACGTCTAGCAATCCTAGGTGTATGTGCTAGGTGCAGTTCCCACCCTTTATTCGTTTTCAAGGGCCGATTCAGATGTTGCAGAACACAGCCACACGTGCACACCGTAGAAGAGAGGATCATCATCTCTCATCGAAATCTACGAAATCAAAAGTAAGTTCGTTTGTTCGTTATACAAATTTACACGCCTCCACTTATCAGTACCAAAATTTATACCAACGTGCCTGAGATACTCCAATGGGTCGTCGAGGTAAATTCAAATTGTCAAATTCAATTTCTTTTTTTTTTTTTTTTTTTTGCTATTTTCTTTACGTCGCACCGACACAGTATGTCTTATGGCGACGATGGGATAGGAAAGGCCTAGGAATGGGAAGGAAGCGGCCGTGGCCTTAATTAAGGTACAGCCCCAGCATTTGCCTGGTGTGAAAATGGGAAACCAAGGAAAACCATCTTCAGGGCTGCCGACAGTGGGGTTCGAACCCACTATCTCCTGAATACTGGATACTGGCCGCACTTATGCGACTGCAGCTATCGAGCTCGGTAATTCAAATTTTAAACTCCATGCTGTAAATATAGGCACTTTACGCCCTCGCTGCAAAAACCTATACTCCACGGGATCTCGAAAACAATTTTTTAAAGCCTAAAATCAATCTTTTCTGAGATATTTCCAAAAAACTTCCCAGTCTTGGAATGTGATCAAGAAATGACCAGGCGTAACCGTTGTAACGTTAGCTCAAGACGCTCCCTTCAACTATAGTTGGAAAGATTATTAGTATCCGCGTGGTACATTGAGGGATTTCCCTCTAGCTCTGGAAGAGACAGAGCCCAAAAATGGCGGGGCTAACTTCAACAACTGCATTTGTAATTGTAATAATAATAATAATAATAATAATAATAATAATAATAATAATAATAATAATAATAATAATAATAATAATAATAATAATAATAATGTTATTTGCTTTACGTCCCACTAACTACTTTTTAAGTTCTTCGGAGACGCCGAGGTGCCGGAATTTAGTCCCGCAGGAGTTCTTTTACGTGCCAGTAAATCTACCGACATGGGGCTGTCGTATTTGAGCACCTTCAAATACCACCGGACTGAGCCAGCATCGGACCTGCCAAGTTGGGGTAAGAAGGCCAGTGCCTTAACCGTCTGAGCCACTCAGCCCGGCTGCATTTGTTGTGGCGCCATCTCTCGGCGTCCTCAAGAAACGCTTCTTTATATCTTCAAGGCCTGCTCATTTTACTTTACAGCTGGATTTTGCTGTATGACACAATCTTGCAATTCATTCTCTCGAAAATTAACCTCAATTCCATGAATGAACATGGAATGATAGCTTCCAGGTGGAGATTACTTGCTTCAATTATATGCACCACAGTTTTGTATTCCCCTTCGTCTCTTAGTTCTAAAACTACGTCTTTATTACGTATTTCCTTGACTATGTTTATTTCAACATGTGGAGACTTCGTTTTAGTCGTAGACTCCAGCAATTAGAAAGTCTGATCTGAACCTTTCACCACAACTTCATCGTTAGGGGAAACCATAACTACATGCTTAGTAATAAAAACCCCTTGTTGAGGCTGCACTACATGAGCGTAACGAAGCTTTCGCGATGACCGTAAACAAAGCTGAAGGACAGTTGCTGCAAGTAGCACGGATTAATTTGTACATTTACGCTCGTAACAGTGTGTGTGGCATATCATTCTGTTTATCCTACAGCACTGGATTAATGATTTCACAGTTAGAAAAAGTGTACGAAGTTAACGAATGGATATAAAAAATTCGCATTAAGTTCAACAAGTTACCAAACTTCAGGGAAAAAAAAAAAACGGCATTCATTTCTGTTTGTGATGCACAGTATTTTCAAGTCATTGTTCATATAAGATTGCATTATATTACCTCGATAGCTTATTACTTAATTACCTCGAAACTTTCCAAGCACATCCGTGGGGACATTAATGAACAACAGGATACAATACGAGTGGAGCCCCCGCGTAACTGCTAGTGCTTTGTTAAAATTAAATTTACCGAGCTCGATAGCTGCAGTCGCTTAAGTGTGGCCAGTATCCAGTAATCGGGAAATTGTGGGTTCGAACCCCACTGTCGGCAGCCCTGAAGATGGTTTTCCGTGGTTTCCCATTTTCACACCAGGCAAATGCTGGGGCTGTACCTTAATTAAGGCCACGGCCGCTTCCTTCCCATTCCTAGGCCTTTCCTATCCCATCGTCGCCATAAGACCTATCTGTGTCGGTGCGACGTAAAAGAAAATAGCCATAAAAGCAAAAAATTAAATTTGACGGATGAACTAGGGCGTCAACGTTTACAAACATTATTATTATTATTATTATTATTATTATTATTATTATTATTATTATTATTATTATTATTTGTCGTTTGGTCCTACTGAGGACCACGGGACCCGTATATTCTCGTCACTTGGGCCTTCTGTTTTCTCCTCTTCCAGTACTCCATTTTCTAGCTGTAAGCCAGCTTTCTTTCCTTCGTTTACGTAAGTCGCCTGGTCCCTGTGTCCTGCTTACTAGTAAATGACTTTGGAAAAATTCCCCCCTGAATGGCTTGCCCAAAGTGTAGGCGGTTATATATGGACTCGTGTGGGATCCCCATTTGTTTCGGATCCGACTTGATCGAAGATATACACTTGTTCCTGGATGCCTTCCATCTGTCAGCCACAGCGGAGTCCCTGATGGTAAGTCTGCAGAGGTTCATGCGGGTTAGGTGCCCATAGAAGACTAGGCGCCTTTTTCTTATACACATGATGATGTCTTCCAGAAGTTCGTGTAGCTTAATACCGCACAGACTGCATGCACCGGTGCACTGCACGAGGTGCAAAAGACTGATGAAGATTCTTGTTGTTTAAATGGGCCTAACATCGAGGTCATCGGCCCCTAATGGTACGAAATGAAATAACAAAAAATTCAAATTCATCCACTGACTAAAATAAAATAAAAAATGTCATGAAGAATGAATGGATGGACATGAACCCTACAAAAAAAAAAAAAAAAAAAAAAAAAAAACAGTGGATCAGACTCAAAAAGAAGGTAGTTAATTAGAGTATTACTGACCAAGGGACCATTTATTGCAATTCGTACAGGGAACGCAGATCTATGGTGTTTCTCACACAATGGCGCCACTCACAGCCAACGCAAACCGGTAAGGTTCCTCACCTAGGTGTACTAGTCACGGGCGCCGGTATTCCCATGGTGTTCCTCACATAGTGGGTGCCAAACACAGGCAACGCTGACCCACGGTGCCGCTCATATAGCGGTACAACTCATAGGCTACGCCCAGACCCACGGTGTTGCTCACATGGGTACAACGCACGGGTACTGGAATCCACCAGGCCAGGCTTTTTACTGCAACTATTCACAAACCTATTTCGTACCAATTTAGTGATACTACTCGCAAGTACATGCAACCCATGGTGTTCCCCGCATGATGGTACGAATCAAGAGTAGTTTCATGGTTCTAATTCAATCATCCTTTGGTCGCCCCTTGTAGTCGCCTCTTACGACAGGCAGGGGATACCGCGGGTGTATTCTACATGTGCGTCCCCCACCCGCAGGGGGTAGTGTGTTTGATCCGCGAGAGGTATTTTATTTCCCTCAAGTCCGCCGGCAAGCCGGTTAGGACCCCCCTATCCGCCACCTGGGACGCGCCACGTGGGAGTATCACCTCTGTGGTGCAGAAGACTACTTCGCTATCAGAGTGCAGCCCCCACACCTCAATTTAAAACAATAGCTCATCTCTCTCTTGCCCTACGCCTGTTTCGCTCGCTCCGCCTGTCTCCCCCTTCCTCACTTTCTCCATAGTGCTGCATCAACAGCCGAACCACCCCGAGTCAAAACGCTAGTCCGAACCGAGCCGAACCGGACCGAATGTACTCTCCACAGAATATCTGCGCCTCGGTTTGCATGCGTGAGATTTTGGGCGTTAGAACGGCCCTGGCATAGCTCATCGTTGTGCCGTATTCTGTAGGTGCCTCCCTCTTCTCTTACGGGTCCCAGTATTCTTCTCAGGATCGCCGTTTCCATGAGTTCTAATTTCCTGAGAGGGTCTTTCCTGGTCATCACGAGACACTTAAGAGGCGTAGAGAACAGATAGTTCTACTACTGCATATTAGTGCCCGAGTTTGAGGTTCTTGGAGACGTACTTTGATGCGTAGATGCTTCTGTAGGAGTAGTAGGCCCTCTGAAACCTGTTGCACCTGATGTCTTTGTATAGGTTCTCACTCTGGTTTACTGAGATCCACTCTCCCAGGTACTCGACCGCCGGGACCTTTCTGATGGTAGTATTATCATCATCATCATGACCATTATTATTATTATTATTATTATTATTATTTCTTTAAATTATTGTACGCATCATTCTAGGCTCATCCCAAATACGAGTTTGCCTACGGTGTGACAGACCACCACACCGGAGATTCCCACGGCCAAAAGGAGTCACGTGACGGTGATCACGTGGTGGGACAATACACCGTCAAGGAGCCGAGTGGTAACGTTCGGACAGTAAAGTACCATGCGGATAAAGGCGGATTCCACGCCGAAGTAATCAACAGCGACGGTCGTCACCATTCAGGAGGAGTCCTCGAAGACAACGAGGGACAAGGACATGCAGAAGAGACTCACGAAGAAGACAGCGACGAAGACAACCATGAGAACAGCTACGGTGTTCATGAAGATTACTGATATCGCCTCTGTCATTCATCCATATGCAATGTTTGTTAATGTTTTGTTGATATCTTTTAAGGAGAACAATAAATATTTATTCTTATAATAAAATTTTGCTTTACGGGAACTTATTCATAAGCTAGAAGTAATAGACATAAATGTAGCGAGAATGATTGCTGGTACAAACAGGTGGGAACAATGGCAGGAGGGTACTCAGACCGACGAGATAAAGGCTAAGTTAGGAATGAACTCAATGGATAAAGCATAAACCGGTCTCGGTGGTGGAGGTCATCTGAGGCAAATGGAGGAGGATAAGTTACCTAGGAGAGCAATGGACTCTGTTGTGGAAGGTAAGAGGTGCAGAGGGAGAACAAGACGACGATGGTTAGACTCACTTTATAACGATTTAAAGGTAAGAGAATGTTGAACTAAGGCCATATAACTACTTACAAAAAGAGGATTGTGGCGGTGATTATCAGCAGAGGCTTGCAAACTGAACGCTGAAAGGCGTCTATAAGTCTATAATGAAGATGTATGTATGTATGTATGTATGTATGTATGTATGTATGTATATGTTCCTGTCGTTGACGGGTTGTTCTTTTATGGCACCAGTAACGGTTGGTGCGTGCATTTCAGTGGGCTTGACTGATATGATATGTAATAGCACCTTCTACCTCGGTGAGGAAAGCAACGGAAAACTACATCACTCCTCACTTTCCTACAACACCTCGTTGGTGAAGCCTAGGCCATCTGTGACAGCTGATGGCAGAGCTGTTAAAATCCAACCAGCATTCGGGCCGAGAACTCAACATACATACATACATTACATACATACATACATACATACATAACATAGGCTAGAGTGTTTCTTTAACGATAGTTATTTACATGGGAGGCCTTGTGAAAGAGATATCAGAGTCTAGTCCCACAAGATATTACAACTGTACCAATATACTGAACTGTGTTGTGGTGTAGGTGTATTAGTAATCTGAAAGGACACTTAGCAGAATCAGATAATGCATTCTACGGTGAACTTACGTGCACTTTGGGGCCAGCTTGAAGGAACTAAGCAGTTGCAATCGCGGTCCGTTCTTCTGAACAGAGAGTAACAAGCTCATGTTCCGCGAACCAGAGCTTTTAACTCGGAATAGAAATGGCCCCAGCACAAAGCAGTAAACGTTGTATAATATGGTAAGGGTGGTATAATAATAATAATAATAATAATAATAATAATAATAATAATAATAATAATAATAATAATAATAATAATAACAATAATAACAATAATAATAATATGTGTGTGTGTGTTTAGTCCTCAGCCCGAAGGCTGGTTGGATCCTCAACAAATCTGCCATCAGCTGTCATAGATGGCCTAGGCATCACTGAAGAGGCGTACTAGGGAAATGAGGAGTTAGGTAGTTTCTCGTTGCTTTCCACATCGAGCCAGAAGTTGCTATTATATATCAGTCTGCCAAGCCCACTGAAATGTAGGACCAACCGACCCTAGGAGCAATATTTTCACACCATTCATAGCAGGGACTGGCCGCAGAAGGAATGGCATTACTAGCATCACTCATACCTCAGTCACTTTCATTTTGTCAAAGCCAAGGATAAAGCTGAGACAGATCAATGAAAGTAACAAAATTGCTCTAGCCCAGACCAGAAGACATAGTGCACTGTAAACACTAGGTCCCGCCAGCAAAGGAACAATAATAATAATAATAATAATAATAATAATAATAATAATAATAATAATAAACTGATAATAATGTTATTTTGATTTACGTTCCGCTAACTACTTTTACGGTTTTGGAGACGCCGAGGTGCCGGAATTTAGTCCCGCAGGAATTCTTTTACGTGCCAGTAAATCTACCGATACGAGGCTGGCTTATTTAAGCACCTTCAAGTACCACCGGACTAACCAGGATCGAACCTGCCAAGTTGGGGTCAGAAGGCCAGCTCCTCAACCGTCTGAGCCGCTCAGCCAGACGAAAACCTCTAAGGATGAGTACGGTATTTACAACGATGGAAAAATTTCTGTCATAAAACCATTTGACACTACACACAATGATTTACGTGATTAAAGACAACAAACTCCACTACACCACACTACACGTGTTGTTTAAAGGAGCTTAACATCTAGGTCATCAGTCCCTAATGGTACGAAATGAGACGAAATGTAATGACAATTTAAACGTCCAAAATCATCCATTGACTAGACTTCAAAACGTGGCGACGAAGAATGAATGGATGGATATGAAATTAATCAGTGGATCCAACCCGCAATGCCCCACATTCCCAGAAACTAGCGTTAAACAAATACTGACGAAGGGACAGCTTTTAAAGCACAGTACTGAGTCGATGGTGTGTGTAGTCCAAAGGGGTCCAAAATCCATGTCATCGGCCCCTCATAATGGTACTTATCGCTAGAAAAGTAGAATCATGGCATTTGTCATGTTGCGGTACTAATCAAAAGTAGCGTAGACTCGCGGTATTCCACACATTATGGTACTACTCACAGGTCATGCAATGCGCACATGTAACACAGACCTATGGTGTTTCTCACATTGCGGCGCCATTTACAGGCAACGCAAACCTATGGTGTTCCTCACATAGGTGTACTAATCATAGGGATTCGTACTATCCCGTGGTTATTCCTCACATAATGGGTACTAATCATAGGCAAGGCAGACCCATGGTGTCGCTCATATATTCGTACTAATCACAGGTACTGTAAAACCCACCCGGATTCACACACTGTCGCTACTAATCACAAACCTATTGTGTACAGTACGCGAACCTTTTCTTGAGCCTTGATTTTGGACGTTTAAATTGTCATTACATTTCGTCTCATTTCGTACCATTAGGGACTGATGACCTAGATGTTAAGCTCCTTTAAACAACACGTGTAGTGTGGTGTAGTGGAGTTTGTTGTCTTTAATCACGTAAATCATTGTGTGTAGTGTCAAATGGTTTTATGACAGAAATTTTTCCATCGTTGCAAGTAAAGGCGACCCATGGTGTTCCGCGCGTGATGGTACTAATCACAAGTAGTTTTATGGTTCCAATACAATCATCCCTTGGTCGCAGGGGGTACCGTCGGTGTATTCTTCGTCTGCGTACCCCACCCACAGCGGGTTGTCAAATTACTAAATATTACTATGAGATGCAACTGCTGGCAAGAAATAAATGGAACACTGCAAGTCGATTGTACGTATCATATATTGCTTTCACACACATTTTCACCCTAAATTCTATGATTTATGTACTTCATATTCATTTCTCTTCCGAGAGAGAAGTTCATGAAAATGTTCCTGATTTAGACAAAAGTAATTTTTAATTATTCATCATTTCCACGCCATACTTGAATCAAATTATGGAATTCACCGCGAATTATTATCCCTCCAATCTCACGTAACTTATACAGAATCTTTTCCTCTTTCTGTTTCCTCCTTTTTCTTTCGTCTTCCAGGACATGGCCAATAAAAAAAAAAAGTCTCCTCCTTAATGAACCCGCCATTCTTAAACGGTTGCATTGCACAGTTTAGCTCAGCTTTTTATTCGTGACAGAGCACAACCTAGTGTGATGCTAAGCAATCCCAATCACTACTGATCTGCATTTAGGGCAGTCGCCCAGGTGGCAGATTCCCTATCTGTTGTTTTCCTAGCCTGTCTCTTGGTAAGTTATTCCAATCCCTAACTCTCCTTCCTATAAACGAATATTTGCCCCAATTTGTCCTCTTGAATTCTAGCTTTATCTTCATATTGTGATATTTCCTACTTTTAAAGACACCTCTCAAAATGTTCTTCTACTGATGTCATTCCACGCCATCTATCCACTGTCAGCTCGGAACATACCACTTAGTCGAGGAGCTCTTCTTTCTCCCAAGTCTTCCCAGCCCAAACTTTGCAACATTTTTGTAACGCTACTCTTTTGTCGGAAATCACCCAGAACAAATCGAGCTGCTCTTCTTTGGGTTTTTCCAGTTCTTGAATCAAGTAATCTTGGTGAGAGTCCCATACACTGGAATCATACGCTAGTTGGGGTCTTACCAGAGACTTATATGCGCTCTCCTTTACATCCTTACTACAACCCCTAAATACCCTCATAACCATGTGCAGAGATCTGCACCCTTTATTTACAATCATATTTATGTGATTACCCAACTTATATTAACATATAGGTACTTACAATGATCCCAAAAAAAGGAACTTTCGTGCCAGCAATTAAAACTGAGAGGACTTTTCCTATTTGTGAAACTCACAACCTGACTTTTAACCCAGTTTATTATCATGCCATTGCCTACTGTCCATCTCACAACTTTATCGAGGTCATTGTGCGTTTGCTCACAAACTTGTAACTTATTTATTACTCTGTACAGAATAACATAATCTGCAAAAAGCCTTACCTCTGTTTCCACTTCTTTACTCATATCATTGATATATATAAGAAAACAAAGGTCCAATAATACTGCCTTGAGGAATTCTCCTCTTAATTATTACAGGGACAGATACAGCTTCGCCTACTCTAATTCTCTGAGTTCTATTTTCTAGAAATATAGCCACCCATTCTGTCACTCTTTTATCAAGTCCAATTGCACTCATTTTTGCCAGTAGTCTCCCATGATCTACCCCATCAAATGCCTTAGATAGGTCAATCGCTATACAATCCATTTGACCTCCTGAATCCAGGATATCTGCTATATCTTGCTGGAATCCTACAAGTTGAGCTTCAGTGGAATAACCTTTCCTAAACTCAAACTGCTTTCTATCAAACCAGTTATTAATTTCGCAAACATGTCTAATACAGTCAGCAAAAATGCTTTCCCAAAGCTTACATTCAATGCATGTCAAACTGACTGGCCTGTAATTTTTAGCTTTGTGTCTATCACCCTTTCCTTAATACACAGGGGCTACTATAGCGACTCTCCAGTCATTTGGTATAGCTCCTTCATGCAAACAATAATCAAGTAAGTATTTCAGATATGGTACTATATCCCAACCCATTGTCTTTTGTATATCCCAGAAATCTTATCAATTCCAGCCGCTTTCCTATTTTTCAACTTTTGTATGTCAGTGTAAATTGTACTGTTATCACGGGTAAATTTGAATACTTTTCTAGTATTAGTCACCTTCTCTATATGGACATTATCCTTGTAACCGACAGTCTTTACATAGGCCTGCTGCTGACGGAATACTTATGCTTTTTGAAGATCCTCTCATACACACTCCCCTTGTTCATTAATGATTCCTGGAATGTCCTCCTTGGAATCTGTTTCTGTCTTAAAGTACCTATACATACTCATCCCTTTTTCACTAAAATTTGTATGACCGCCCAGTGTACCTTAATGTAGCTTAGCTTTCTGTGTGTAACAGCCTTTATTCTGGGCTTTCTAGACCGGGCCCGCAATCTCACAGTCAGATAGCTCACTTAGGCTGAATGGAACTCGAACCAGGCCTCAGGTCCATATCAAAATGCCTGACCTGGCAGGTAGGCGAACTCGGGCTCCCCGGGTAACAGAAAGGAATGCTATTCCTACAGAGTGGGGCCGGCGTTTTCTGCAATTACAAAACATAAAAAACAGAAATCGATGTCTGTGTTTCGTGTTGTTTGGCTTTAAGGCCCGGTTCCTTCAACGATTGTTAAGTATTGACACTGCTGTTAAGTAGACTCAACACACAATATAACAAAATGACCGTCTCAATAATAATAATAATAATAATAATAATAATAATAATAATAATAATAATAATAATCCATTACTACGTGAATTTCAGCTAGATCATGTAGCTATATCCATAAGAAGCATGAAAGAGATTATGAATGTCAAGGTAGTAAGAAGCAGAGGATTTGATTCCGATCACTACTAACTACTTGTCTAAAATCAAACAAATTCTTACCCAACATAAATCACATAAGAGGGGAAAGAGCAAACAAACATAACAGAAATGGACTTCAAATTACACAAGAAACATTGGAAATATTTCAGGAAGAAATAAAAGTATCTCATCATGGGAAGTGGTAAGATTTATCTAACGAAATAACCAATGCAGCCCAGAAAACATTTGGGCTAGTCATACCTAAAAAGAAACCTTGGTTCAATCAAATATGCGAAGATGTGTTACAAGAGAGAATAAAACAATGGAAAAAGTGGAAATCCTGTAGAAATACTGAGCACTACGTCCAATGCAAACAGAAAATGAAAGACACTGCTAGAATAATAACGGGAGTTAAAAGATCTTTTGAAAAATCACAACTTATTGACCTGCAAGACAACTTTGTTAAAATTAAGTCTCGAAATTTCTGCCAGACTTTTTTAAGAGTTCATTAAAGGGGTATCAAATCTCTAGCATATGCTTCAGAGATGAAAATGGTAGATGGCCTAAGCAATGCTGAGAATTGTGAAATACTTGCGAATCACTTTGATCAACTTTTAAACTGCCCTGAACCCGATCATAAGTTGAAATTCTTTCAAACAACTGAAAATCTGGATGAAGATATACCACCCATTGCTGACGAAATTAAAGAAGTAATTAACAATCTGAAAACTAATAAAGCTAATGGAGAAGACTATAACAGCTGAACTTTTGAAATGGTCTCAATCAAAAATCATTGAAGAGCTGCAGTTAATCAAGATGTTTGGAGAGCAGAGAGGATTCCAGAAGAATGGAAAGTGGCTCTAATACACCCAATGCATAAAAAAGAGGACAAACAAAAGGTTGGTAACTATAGAGGAATCTCTCTTCTGCAAATTGCATACAAGATATTCTCAAAGATATTGCTGAATAGAGGAGAAATATCACTTAACAAGCAACTGGGTGAGTATCAATCTGGATTTCGAAAAGGCACAGCTTGTTCAGAACAAATATTTTACTTAAAATCCATAATTCACTATAAGATATTGAATAAAAAGGACACTGTTGTGATTTTTGTAGATTGTAAAAAGGCCTTTGACTCTGTTGACAGAGGAACCATAGATAAAAAATTCGTGAATTTGGAGTGAAAACTAAATTTGCAAACCTAACACTTACCGAAGCGATTTCAAAGGTGAAATTTATGGGTGAGATATCAGAACCTATTAACATAAATACAGCAGTACGGAAAAGTGACGGTTTGTCACCCCATCTATTCAACTGTATTTTAGAGAAAATTGTAAGAATTTGGAATGTAAAGCTTAAAGAACATAACATTTTGCCGGTAACTTTGGGGAGAAAAAACAAACTCATTGAAATAAATTGCATAGCATTTGCAGACAATTTTGCTATATTGTCAGAAAACCTAACGAGTGCAACAACATAAATCAAAATATCCGTAGGAAAAACAAAACTTTTTACAAACATCAAGAACGCTCCAAAATTTATGTTAACAGATATCGGACCAGTGGAAAGAGTAACGAAATTTGAATATCTGGGAGAAATAATTTTAAAAAATTGTTTAGACAAATCTGCAGTATAAAAAAGTGTACACAAGATGGAAAGAGAATATGGTATCACAAAGAATTTTTAATAACAAAAAGTGTCTATCTAAAATCTTAAAATAATGCAGTACACTAGAGTGGTGAAACTGGAATGCCTATATGCAAGTGAATACCTGGTACTAAACTATAAATTAGATAAACTTGAGGTACTAGAAAGAAATATCATGAGAAAAATATTAGGCCCTGTGAAAACAGAAGATTGGAAATTAAGATCTAATGACGAAATACACAGGAACATGGAAAACATAACAGAAACCATAAGAAAATGGATTGCAATTTTTTGGATATATTTAGAGAATGGATGATTCCAGATTAACAACAAGCATTTCCAAGTACTTTTGGAACAAAAAAGGCAACAACTAGCTGGATTCAAGAAGTAAATAAAGACGTAAAATAAATAATACAAGAGAAAAAGAAACTATGGACAGATATATTTTTAGAAAGAGGGTAGTAGTAAGTATGGAAGGATTCCAAGGAAGATTGAACAAGAAACCTGGTGCGAAGTGGTCTGAGGACAGAAGGAAACAGCATAGTGAAATAATGTGAAATGGCGTATGGCTTTTAGTGCCGGAAGTGTCCGAGGACATGTTCGGCTCGCCAGGTGCAGGTCTTTTGATTTGACTCCCGTAGGCGACCTGCGCGTCATGATGAGGATGAAATGATGATGAAGACGACACATACACCCAGCCCCCGTGCCAGAGAAATTAACCAATCTTCTTCTCTTCTTCCGCTTTTCCCACATCTGTGGGGCCACTGGTGCGAACTGTGTCGCACATGTGGATTTGGACATGTTTTACGGCCAGATGCCCTTCCTGACGCCAACCCTATATGGAGGGATGTAATTATTTTTGCGTGTTTCTGTGATGGTTGGTAGCAGTGGCGGTTCGTGCATGAAGGGCTTTTGGGCTCCGCCCCACCGCCTTTTGAAAACCATTTAACGTTATTTCACTCTGTAATTGATTACACAAAGAGATGGACAAATGTAGCGAAGTCGAACTTATAGTGGTGTGCTGTTCAGTTATACAATGTTATCTTTATTATTTCGGCTGTAAACATTTTGCTTTTCTGTTTTCAAGAAAATGACGATGGCTTTCAGGCCGTGGCTGCTGTCCAGCACGCTCGATGTTTTCTCTTCAGTCGTGAGGCGTTCGGACTGTGGCAACAGAGCCCTGAGTAGGTCCCACACTTTGCAAGTATGCGGGGTGCGGGAGGAGCCTGGAAGAAAGATGTGGGCGGATGTATGGTCTGCAAGGTTAGTATGGTCTGTCCGGCAGAGCCCTCAGTAGGTTCCTAGAGTTTAGCATGGGTGTAGGAGCGGAGGAGCCTGGAAGGATGATATCGGCTTCTCAGGGGAAGGAAGGCGCAGGCGGGTGTATAAGGAATATGTCACGAACCGCCACTGGTGGTAGTATAGTGTGTTGTCTGAATATGAAGAGGGAAGCGTTGGGACAAACACAAACACCCAGTCCCGGGGCCAGAAGAATTGATCAGACGCGATTAAAATCCTCGACCCGTCCGGGAGTCGAACCCGGGACCCTCTGAACCGAAGGCCTCAACGCTGACCATTCAGCCAATGAGTCGGACAGAATGTACCTTACTAATATTCCATGCTAATCTTGTTATTCTATGAAGACATTTCATCCCTGCCTTCTCACTATAGTTCACCATTACAGATCTAATTTCATCTATACCTGCTGTTTATGACACTGGAATTGATTTACCATCCTTTCCACTTACTCAAATATAATTTCACCAACATCATTGTTCTCCTCCCCCATGAACTTGGTTGTTCACAATGTTACCGAAAAGATTTCCTTTTATGTTGAGAAGATTGTCAAAATATTCCTTCCACTTGTCCAGCGATTCCCTGGGATCTGTTATGAGGTCACCTGATTTACCCGAAACATTATTAATTTCCTTATTCCCTCCCTTTCTAGAGCCTCCATGCCTGAGGCGGCAGCGCGCCAGCCTCTCACCGCTGGGTTCCGTGGTTCAAATTCTGGTAACTCCATGTGCAATTTATGCTGGATAAAGCGGAGGTTTTTCTCCGGGTACTCCGGTTTTCCCTGTCATCTTTCATTCCAGCAACACTCTCCAATATCATTTCATTTCATCTGTCAGTCATTAATCACTGTCCCATAGGAGTGCGACAGACTTCGGCAGCTGGCACAATTCCTATCCTCCATACCAGATGGGGCTTAATTAATTCCATTCCTGACTCGGTCGAATGACTGGAAACAAGCTGTAGATTTTCATTTCTTTTTTTCATTTTCTTCCCTTTCTAAAATTCTTTATTACTGTCCAGAAAGGTTTCACCACTGCCTGACTTAACCATTCCAGGTCATTACCAAGATCTTTCCATGACTTCTTCTCAGATTCAACAATTATTTGTTTTGCTCTGTTTCCTTCATTTACGTACAGTTCCCTGTCTGTATCAGTCCTTGTTTGGAATCATAAGTAATAAGTTACATCATTTTACATTTACAAGTTTCCCTCACTTCATCATTCCACCAAGATGTTTCCCTTTTTCCCCATCATTACACACAGTTGTTCCTAGGCATTCCCTTGCTGTTTCAACGGTAGCATCCCTGTATGCCACAATTCAATTTGGGCAAATAAACAAAAGATGCAAGACTTACCATGCTAGATGGGTGCATATGCCCTTTTGGAACAATGTTTTGAGACAAATATATGTGATTCTTACGATAATATTCTGAACCTGCTTACTGTGTATTGTTTGAAACTTTTCACTTATCATAGCCATATACTTCTAATTTCTTCATCCTGGAGATTCTCTACCCTTATTCGTCTGCAGACAGATTTCACTTTCTCTATCCTATGCCTAGGGATACTTAGTTCACTACAGATCAGAGAGTAGTTTGTATAATCAAAAAATCCCTGGAATATCCACACATTTCCTGAATTCAAAGTTGGTTAAGATATAGTCTATTATGGATCTTGTGTCCCTACCCTTGCATGTGTAGTGGTGAATAGCCTTATATGCTTGAAGAATGTATTCGTAACTGCTAATCCCATGTTAGAACGGAAGTCCAGTAAATGCTTCTCATTCCTGTTAGCTTCTATTTATTCCCCACATTTACCCATCATCTTATTTCTAACTCTCGAAGTGACATTGACCATTAACACTATCCTATCCTGCTGACTATGATGTCACTCAGTGCTTCATAAAACTTGTCAACTTCCTCCTCATCTGCACCCTCACATGGTGAATACACTGAGACTATTCTCATCCTAACTCCTCCAATTACTAAATCTACCCACATCATTCGTGGATGTATGTAGCTAACGGAAACTATGTTGCATGCAATAGTATTCCAGATGAACAATGCTATCCCACACTGCCCTTCACTTTTCAATACCTGTTACGAACACTTCACGATCTCCTTTCTTCTTCGTTATCTCCCTTTACTCAAATATCATTAACTCTAACACATCCAGACACATCCTCTTTGCTGACTCAGCCAATTCAACTTTCTTCCACAAGCCCCATCAAATTCCATTGTTTTAGCCAAATTGTTTCCAAGGAGTCCCTTGCCTATCAAATGGAACTGGGACTTCATTACTCCCATAGGTCCGAGGCTTCCTTAAAAAGTGCCAGAGAAATTAACCAATGGTGGTTTTAAAAAAAATCCCGACCCTGCCGGGAATCGAACCCGGGACCCCTGTGACTAAAGTCCAGCAAGCTAACCATTTAACCATGGAGCCGGACAGTGAAAGGATGAAAGAATATTGGAAGGAACCGAAAAGAAAACAACAAAGTATGAAGAATTGAACAAATCACATCGATAATAATAATAATAATAATAATAATAATAATAATAATAATAATAATAATAATAATAATGTCATTGGCTTCACGTCCCACTAACTACTTTAACGCTTTTCGGAGACACCGAGGTGCCGTAATTTAGTCTTGCGGGAGTTCTTTTACGTGCCAGTAAATCTACCGACACGTGGCTGACGTATTTGAGCACTTTCAAATACCACCGGACTGAGCCAAGATCGAATCTGCCAACTTGGAGTCAGAAGGCCAGCGCCTCAACCGTCTGAGTCACTCAGCCCGGCTCAAGAATTTTTAACACTAAGAAACTTAATACTTGGGATAAATTAACATGGCACCAGCCCTATATTAAACCACTTAATAGTTGTCAAAATTGTAGCATCTAGAAGACGTACATTTGAAGCTTTACTGTTGTGTGAAAACTATCTATAAACTGAAGAAAACAAAGGATGAACCATTCTAAGAAAAAAAAAAAACCCTGCCCTTTCAATGTTGTCAGAAGGAAGTTTTCTACAAATATACCAAAGCCATAATGAATAGGATAATAGCAGAAATTGAAAATAAGTTAGAGTTTCCCCACAGATTGAAACTTATGAGCCTGTCCAGTGCATCAGTTGCTTATAGTTCTTAGATATTATGCTTCAGACTGTATTCATGTAATTGTAGGCGACTACATTCATGAGTGCAAGACAAGAGTGTTTTAGAATTATACAAAGAGTTTCTGCTGCCGTTGCAACATTAGCAAGGCATTATATTATCCTCCCCGCAGTAAAAGAATGCTCGACAATCCTTCAAGACGTATTTCAATTACCACATTTTACTGGTCTTGTGGGAGACTTAAATTGCACTCATATATTGAATGTTCTTTCATTTTTCAAGCACATCCGCCCACTTTAAAATTAAATCTATAATAAGGTCTGTCTCCTAGACATTATTAAAATGCTTTTGTTGCCTGTTAATGCACATACGTCTTCGCGATCTCCGCTAACCATAGCCTATAATAACCTCAACAGTGTCCGGCTCCATGGCTAAATGGTTAGCGTGCTGGCCTTTGGTCACAGGAGTCACGGGTTCGATTCCCGGCAGGGTCGGGAATTTTAACCTTAATTGGTTAATTTCGCTGACACGGGGGCTGGGTGTATGTGTCGTCTTCATCATCATTTCATCTTCATCACGACGCGCAGGTCGCCTACGGGAGTCAAATCAAAAGACCTGCACTTGGCGAGCCGAACTTGTCCTCGGACACTCCCGGCACTAAAAGCCATACGCCATTTCATTTCATTTTTACCTCAACAGTGTGACAAAATACAATTCTAATATACCGCTCTGAGCGCTTTATGTAAAGAAACAAAAGACCGTCACTGCCAAACGCTTAGAAATATCACGGAAACGTGTTAATTCGTATTTAACAATTGTCTTGTAACAAATGTTGGAAATGTGTTCGTAAGACAGCGCATATTAAATTAATAACAATTGTTAGTTAACATTTGTTAAGTACAATGTAACACAGCGTTGGTGAGACGGGCATAAACCCCCAACACAGTAGAAAGATGTTCCGGATCCCCGGCTCACTCAGCGTGTCAGCTCTTTGTATAGCAAGGGCGCCAGCGTTGGAGAGTTGAAAGCCAAGAGGTACCTAGTAATTGTGGCATATATTTTATGTACAAATAATGTTGGGTAAGTGCTTTTCTATAGCAAGTGTTCTATAGAGCGTATCTTGAAAAAGCATTCCAAATATGGTAACGAACAATACTGATTTCCACGAAGAAAGCCACTTGCATCCAAGGGTATTACGAGAGAAGAATAAAGTAAGAGAGGTAATAAATAATAATTACGAGAAATAAAGTGAGTTCCCTTTCATTCAGCCTTCATTTCTCGACAAATGTACTCAATGTTCAACACCGACGGCACAAGGTTACTCTTCAAACATTCACTTCATTTACCACCATCCATTCCCCTAGCTGAGTATTGGGAAATAATAATAATAATAATAATAATAATAATAATAATAATAATAATAATAATAATAATAATAATAATAATAATAATAATAATAACACGCGTCAGAAATCTTCATGATTGGAGGCCGATCACTAAGTAAAACTTTAGAAAAACAAGAAAGGAAAGTTCGTAGGAAAATCTTTAGCCCAGTATGCATAGGAATGTGGATGAAAAACACTCCTGAATTATACCAGTTCTGAGAAAATATCAGACACTATTATAAAAGAGGACTGAAATTTTATGGTCATATTCAAAGAGTGAACAATGAAAGGATTACCAAAAAGATATTTAATCATGCCTCCTCACTAAAAGTCATGAATGATATTGGATAATCGAAACGTCTGTGAACAAACATCATATTGCTGAAAATCACAAAATAAGAACCACGACTGCATGGACGAAAAAAAAAAACCACAATAATGATATTGTTTTTCGTCTCACTAACTACCTTTGATGATTTTTGGAGGCGCTGAGGTGCCGGAATTTTGTCCCACAGGAGTTCTTTTACGTGCCAGTAAATCTACCGAAATGAGGCCGACGATTTGAGCACCTACAAATAACACCGGACTGAGCCAGGATCGAACCTGCGAAGCTGAAGTCAGAAAGCTAGCGCCTCAACCGCCTGAGCCACTCAGCCCGGCGAAAGAAAGAAGAAAAACAACACACAGAGAGGATAAAGAGATTCTGGGAAGAGAAGAAAGCAAATTCATTTGATGAATACATTCAATCGCGCTCCTTAGTTGGGCACAACGTTGTGAAGAAAATAATAATAATAACAATAATAATAATAATAATAATAATAATAATGGGTAATAATAATAATTGCATGGACTCAGCTACCGTGTGCGGATATTTTCATTTGACGACATTTAGACTGCCTGGGTGTCAGTTTGAAGGTCCCTCCTACTTTAGTTGACGGCAGAGAAACTGGAACTCTTGAGCGACCGATGGATGATTTTTATTAATTCATTTTGTCAGATAAACACAAAATGTATTACCAGAGAATGTTCAGTTACCGACATCGCACGATATGGAGTGCCGAAAGAACTTCTTTTCGCCGTTCAGTAATACGACTACCTCTGCCGAATATGAACCTGATATCTAGGTATTCGAAAGCAGACACTCTACCACTGATCTATACAGAGTGCTCTCTTCATGGTGGGCTATAAGATGTAAACGGTCGTTTGAAACTATTGACGTTCGAAATGTAATGTGTAATTATCGAAAGTTGTAAAAATACGATTTGTAGTATTTTTTATTACGTACATCATTACCATATGGGCTAGATAAGGGAGTTATTTGTGCATTTTTTTTTTTGCTAGTTGCTTTACGTCGCACCGACACAGATAGGTCTTATGGCGACGATGGGATAGGAAAGGACTAGGAGTGGGAAGGAAGCGGCCGTGGCCTTAATTAAGGTACAGCCCCAGCATTTGCCTGGTGTGAAAATGGGAAACCACGGAAATTTATTTTTTATTACAAATCTGCCAACAGCGAACATCTCTGACGTAGAAATATTATTCGGTAGTCACTGTAACGCGTTGACTGGTGATTACGGCGATAATAATAATAATAATAATAATAATAATAATAATAATAATAATTTATTATTATTACTAAAATTACAAAACCAGGTACACTAATCTCAAACATGCCGGAGTGGGTGGCTCAGACTGTTGAGGCGCTGGCCTTCTGACCCCAACTTCGCAGGTTCGATCCTGACTCTAGTCCGGTGGTATTTGAAGGTGCTCAAATACGTCAGCCTTGTGTCGGTAGATTTACTGGCACGTAAAATAACTCCTGAGGGGCAAAATTCCGGCACCTCGGCGACTCCGGAAACCGTAAAAGTAGTTAGTGGGTCGTAAAGCTATTATTATTATTATTATTATTATTATTATTATTATTATTATTATTATTATTATTATTATTATTTATTATTATTATTATCATCATTATTATTAATCTCAAACTTGACCACACCACAAAGTATAGCTGCATTATTCTTACGATTAAGGGCGGTCAACAGTATTTTAATGTTTCAAACATTTCTTAGCCAAGTAGAGATCCCGATACCACGAAAAACGTAAAATTAAGCAATTTCTTTAATTGTGCTGAAAGTTAAAGGGCTAAAGGGCCCGGAAAGGCTTCAAATTTCGAGTCTTGGAGAGCTCTATCAAACTAAAAAACAAATTTCGAAAATCACTTCCGGTCTAAATGCAATTCCGGAAAATCATTCTAAATCGCTCTGTTTCTTTACTCGTTTTCCTTTAGATTCAAATCCTAGCCGAATTAACTTGAAAATGAAAACCTACAAACCTGTTTTCCAGTCTTTGATCGGGTCAGGGATGTAATGAATGAAACATATATAGGCTGTTATTACGATGGGGTCGCCACTCCCAAGGTGATTTATTAATGAGCGATAAATGCTATGAAATGATAATGGAGAGTGTTGCTGGAATGAAAGATGACAGGGAAAACCGGAGTGCCAGGAGAAAACCCTGTCCCGCCTCCGCTTTGTCCAGCACAAATCTCACATGGAGTGACCGGGATTTGAACCACGGCATCCAGCGGTGAGAGGCCGACGCGCTGCCGTCTGAGCCACGGAGGCTTTTCCGAATTAACTTATTTACGTAATTCTTTCTGGAATGTGTTCCTTGGTTTAATACCCACAGGGGCTTTATGATTTTCTTAAAAACGTCCACACCGAATGTAGTTAAAAGGACTTCAGTAAAACTCTGCATTGACTCGCATTAGCGCTCCTAGTGGTAGAGAAAGGCAAAATGCTCATCTAATCGACCGGACAACAATGAATAAGAAAGTGATTGTAATTTTTGGGAATAAATAAATAATATATTCTCATACTTTATATATTATATTTCATTTACCTAAAATTCATAGCTCATATCCCTAGGATGTTTTCAACATTGAGTTGCTTACCTGCAGGGCTAGAACTCTGGACTTTTTGCATGTTTAGTACTTTAGCTATTTTAATCGAAACGTAAGAACCGACCTTTAAAGAAAAAAATCTTGAATTAAGAACCCGTTAAAATATAATCGCCCCTTTCGATTCCAATAAACTTTTAATATGTTGTAGTCGTTAGTGTTCTTCTACCAACCAAATTACAGATTTTTATCGTCACTGTTTAAGTTAGACCCCTGCTGCTAACCCTGTAGTTGTAAATTGTTAATCAACCCGTCAACGACAGACAGTGCTGCTAGTCGTAAAGACTACCCGTGGGAAGTTGAATAGGTCTGAGGTGCAAGTGTTCTTCTGAGATATGATTCCCCTCTACTCACTGTGACCCTGAATGAAGAAATGATATACAAGTCGTCATTGAGCCTAACTGAAGTTATAATAATTGTTCTATGACGTAATTTCGCTTGTAAAAAGAAACCTTTCGTCATAAAGAACTACTACTACTACTTACTCGTTCCCGTCACATCGCCCTTGTTTCACAGGTGCAAGCTGAGGTATAAAAGAGCCGGCAACTCATTCGTCTCAATATCAGTCTTCTTCGGGATCAACTGCATACAGGAACAGAACATGACTTCCCTCAAGGTAAAGTACCTCTTATTATATCTGTGGACGTACGGTAAAAGTGTGGTGGTGATGATTATTGTTTTAAGAGGAAGTACAACTGGGCAACCATCCCCTACATAACACTAATCAGAGAGAAAAAATGGATGGGATCCAACACTTCGAAAAAATGAAGGTATTGGCCAAAGAAAAACATGAGCCACGAAAGGCGTATTTTTTTCTTTTTTTGCTAGTTGCTTTACGTCACACCGACACAGATAGGTCTTATGGCGACGATGGAAGAGGAAAGGCCTAGGAGTTGGAAAGCGGCCGCGGCCTTAATTAAGGTACAGCCCCAGCATTTGCCTGGTGTGAAAATGGTAAACCACGGAAAACCATCTTCACGGCTGCCGACAGTGAGATTCAAACCCACTATCTCCCGGATGCAAAAAAGCGTAAAAATGAGACTCCCTAACCCTCGGAACCTAATAGCGTCGGGGTCGGAAAAGAACAGAAGTTGACCAAAAAAGGTCGGATAGAATAGATTAAAGTGAGGAGCCTGGCACATGTGAGTGGAAACAACGCCAGGACTCAGCTGAGGGCCCCGTGGTCGACAACCCACGTTCCCAAGTTAAGAGCCCCTGCAACCACTTTTAGTCCCCTCTTTTACGACATGCAAGGTCTACTGTGGGTGTTATTTTACCGCCGCCACCCACAAGGGGCATGGAGTAAAAATACATGTCTCAAAACATAGTTATTCTGGGCAGAGTGTTAAGTATTCAGTTACAGTCGAACCTCGATGTATCGAACCTTCACTGCTCGAATTTTCAGTATCTCGAAGTAACTTCGGCCGTCTGTCCTATTCTTCACGTGTTTTTATTTCTCTATTACTCGAAATTCGCTTCCACGAATTTCTCGAAGCAAGTGTTTCCTCCCTTGAAGCAAAAAATACTCGAATTTTGTACAACACTGACTGCGCAATGCAACATTTGTAGTTTGTGAGGAACAGTTAACAAGTAAAGAAAGGGTTACAGTGATGCTGGGAGCTAATATGACAGGAACCGGAAAACAAACTTCTAATGTTCGGAAAATCGGCGAAGCCTCATTGTTTTTCGCGTGTCAATTCATTACCGGTCACGTACGAAAGCAACCCCGGAAATTGTGGATGACAAGCTCCATTTACAAATCTTGGCTGCGTGTTTCTAACCTACAAACAGAGTCAGTCTAATATAAATGACAGTGTTTCTCGCAGCAATAAATGTTGAAAAGTATGCGGAAGAAAAGGAGGTTAATAGTAGAAAACAGAAGAGACTAAAGATCTTTTCCAAAGGTGTTAACGGAGGTATGTTTCTTGTTTTACTACTGTGTGTACTGTATTCTAAAAAGTTACTTTAATAAGCGTGACAATTAAAGCGATGCCGCAAAATACGAGTTTCTTAGTATATTTTTAAATACTGTAAACACTATTGTATTCAGTATAAGCCCGTAGATATGTCATCATCATCATCATCATCATCATCATCATCATCTGTTTACCCTCCAGGTTCGGTTTTTCCCTCGGACTTAGCGAGGGATCCCGCCTCTACCGCCTCAAGGGCAGTGTCCTGGAGCTTCAGACTCTTGGTCGGGGGATACAACTGGGGAGTATGACCAGTACCTCGCCCAGGCGGCCTGGAGGAGAAGTGGGAAACCACGGAAAACCACTTCCAGGATGGCTGAGGTTGGAATCGAACCCACCTCTACTCAGTTGACCTCCCGAGACTGAGTGAACCCCGTTCCAGCCCTCGTACCACTTTTCAAATTTCGTGGCAGAGCCGGGAATCGAGCCCGGGCCTCCGGGGGTGGCAGCTAATCACGCTAACCACTACACCACAGAGGCGGACCCGTAGATATGTATGATTCAATTATGCGCTATATATGCTCAAAAACGGTATTCCCTATATCTCGAAATTTCGATATCTCGAAATAAAACTGAGCTCCCAAGGTGATTCGAGATATCGAGATACTACTGTACTTCCAATTAATCAGGAGTTTGGACTGTGGGGATACTGATGCTAATATGTGAACAGAAATGGATATACAGCATGTAAATATAAGATACGGCCAAACTTTCATGACACATTCCTCACACGTACTGTAGAAGAAAAAAATGTTACATGGACATGGGTCCGGAAACAATTTATTTCCATGTTACGACCAATTTTCTATAACTCTACATAGTACATCTACAGGGCGGCAGAAAATGTTCTCCGCAGCGCCTAGGTGCTGCTGAGCGAGGTTGTGTCAGCAGTTAGTTTGGCACCACGCAGGCACTGCGGAAAACATATCCTGGCGCCCGTTATTTGTGCATTTTAAATACTGCAAGGGCAAATCAAAATGCTCTATTAGAATAACATGGTAACAGTAGCAATAATTATATAAATATATTGTAAATTAAAGTATTCAAGCTCTTCGCGCCCTTTCGGTCATCTTCGGGTTCGAGGAAATTAAATTACGGTTCCATTCTGGGAACTTTATTTTGGTAGTTATTTAATATTCATCATTCGGTAGTGGATCCTTCGGATTAGTGGAAGCTCCTCTAAAAAGGAGTGAGCAAAAAAGATTAATAAAATATCATAAATATATGTTCACTTACGCATCTGTGTCGTTTCCCGATCATAAAAACGTATTTTACGAACGATATTTTCACCAGACCTGTTCAAAATGTGTTGATCAAGGTAAATATGTAAGTACATTTTCCTGGTATAAAAATGGGGAAACCAGGGCTGCCCACAGTGGCGTTCGAATCCACTACCTTCCGAATGCAAGCTGACAGTTACGTGATCCAAAAGTGTAGCTGCTCGCTTGGTATGTGTGTTCAATCCTCATCCCGAAGGCACGTTGGATCCTCAACAGCTCCACCATTAGCTGTCACCGATGGCCTAGGCATCAATGAGGAGGTGTACTAGGAAAATGAGGAGTGACGTAGTTTTCTTTTGCTTTCCTCACCGAGCCAAAAGTTGCTATTATATATCAGTCTGTCAAGCCCACTGAAATGCATGCACCAACCGACCCTACGAGCAACATTTTACTTTCCTTGGCGGAAAAGACACTCAAGAAGAGTCGACGCCGTAAAAGTAATACTGTAAGCTTACAAGTAAAAATAAATTTTTATTATTTTCGATCCGGACAAACCCGAGGTCCGGATTAATGAGGGCCAGATACACGAGGTCCTTGTGTAACTGCGTGTTATTTTGGTGGAGGATAATATGTGTGGTGTGTGAGTTGCAGGGATGTTGGGGACAGTACAAACACCCAGTCCCCGAGCGAAGGCAATTAACCATTTAAGGTTAAAATTTCCGACCCGACCGGGAATTGAACCCGGGACCCTCTGGACCAAAGGCCAGCACACTAACCATTTAGCCATGGAGAAGACGACCATAGCATACCGCACGAAAGGCTCTCCTCTTCCAGCCATCCGCTCTCTCCCATAACAACTGTTATGAAAGAGACGCCTTTGTTTCATACACGGACAGATTTTTTCGCAGGCCTCGCCTTTGGGGCCAGATCCGACAGACCGCCTGTCAGGCGTAACCTTCAGAGACCCGGCCTGCTGCTCGCCATCAACTGTGATACCAAGCCTGTCGTATTGTGTAACATAATCTGTCAACATTCCAGACCCTCCCGTTAATGGCATGATTCCTTTGTTCTCGGCAGGCCAAGCCTCATCCTCTCGCCTTTCAAACTAGTTTGAAATCCTTGGCGGTCGGGTCTGCCGTACTTAGAACTGTGCGATGGACATGGAAGTAGACAGTGTCCAGAGGGGGAAAAAAATGCTGTTGCAGCTGATGGAATGTGCATTTTGCTATACCAGTATGTTAAATCATGCAAACAGAAAAATCGATCGAAGTGGATGAACTCATGGATAGGAGAGCGAGACAGCTTTAGTCACATGAGTCTGATACAACACCTGAGAGAAAATGAACGGGAAGATTACAAGAATTATTTGCGAATGGACCACAGCGATTATGGTATGCTGTTAGGTAAGCATGTACCGGGCGAGTTGGCTGTGCGGTCAGAGGCACGCGGCTTTGAGCTTGCATCCGGGAGATAGTGGGTTCGAATCCCACTGTCGGCAGCCCTGAAGATGGTTTTCCGTAGTTTCCCATTTTTACACCAGGCAAATGCTGGGGATGTACCTTAATTAATTAAGGCCACGGCCACTTCCAACTCCTAGGCCTTTCCTATCCTATCATCGCCATAATACCTATCTGTGTCGGTGCGACTTAAAGCAACTAGCAACAAAAAAAGAAAAAAGTAAGCATGAATGGATTTTTCTCGTTATCACGTTAAATGTTTGATCTGTCTCAGTCTCACCCTTGGCTTTGACAATATGAAAGTGACTGAGGTATGAGCGATGCTAGTAATGCCATTCCTTATGCAGCCAGTCCCTGGTATGAATGGTATGAAAATATCCTTATGCAGCCAGTCCCTGGTATGAATGGTATGAAAATATCACTCATAGGGTCAGCTGATGCGTGCATTTCAGTGGGCTTGGCAGACTGATATGCGAGCAACTTCTGACTCGGTGAGGAAAGCAACGGGAAGCTACCTCACTCCTCATTTCCCTAGTACGCTTCTTCAGTGATGCCTAGGCTATGACAGCTGTTGGCATAGCTGTGGAGGATCAAACCAACCTTCGTGCTGAATACCAAAAATACACAACACACATACAATGACTTTTTTACCGGGCGAGTTAGCCGTGCGCTTGGGGTGCGCAATTGTGAGCTTGCATCCGGGAGTAGTGGGTTCGAATCCCACTGTCGGCAGTCCTGAAGATGGTGTTCCGTGGTTTCCCATTTTCACTCCAGGCAAATGCTGGGGCTGTACCCTGATTAAGGCCACGGCCGCTTCCTTCCAACTCCTAGCCCTTCCCTAACCCATCGTCGCCATAAGACCTATCTGTGTCGGTGCGGCGTAATGCCACTAGTTAAAAAAATACTTGTTTTGCATAGCTATTACTGGAGAACAGTCTAATTGAAAGCGTATTTACTGTGGATATTGTAGCTTCTAAGCTGAAGGAGGAAAGGAGGATATTGAAGAACGCTTGATTGCGACACTGTGACACCTCATGTTTTAATTGTTAGAGAGACGGCCGCTCTTTGTACATTTCAATAAATTTCTCTAGCAGTACCTTTGTCCACTCCACGCTTTCCTTACAAGAGGCTTGATCTGTGAGGCGAGGTCTTTCCGTTGAGGCGCTGACAACAGGTCTCGCCTGTAGCAGATGACGCCTCGAACTGATCTCGCTCACTAACGAGCAGTCCTAGCCTGTCGGAACGCGTCACAAAAAGCCTCGCCTGTCACAATTCCTTCCCGTGTATGCAGTCCCAACTCCCTCGCTTTCAATGACTTTCACTCTTCTTCCGCTCTGCCCATGGAGGCTCGAGAGTAATCTTTGTTTGCCCTTCTCCCGCACAACTTTATAGCTCACATGGGTTATATCAGTGGCGCAAGATGACCCTCTACAGCCAACCCCCTCGCCACCCGATGAATAAAATAAAGAAGAATGGGTCTCTAACCGTCCTCTCACGGTCGTCAAATGTTCTAAAGTAAATCATTTACTTTAGCATAATCACAATTTTATTCATACAACTCAACGGTTCTAGGACATTTCGTACCACTTGACCTGAGAAGTAAAGTTAAAATTGAAGTAATAAATAAAGAGGTTCAAGCTATTCAATACAAAAGAATAAGAAGTACAGTGATTACATTCTTATTTAATAATAAGTAGAAGTGATACCGGTTTCGACCCTAGTCCAGGTCATCATCAGCCGATTAAAACATGAAAAACAATGCATAGGAAAAATAAAATAAAAGATCAAGTTCACTCCGGATCAGTAGAATAGGCGATATAAAAATGACGGGGTAGGCACTGTAAAATTCAGAAGAAGTAAAATGTAAGTCACTTAAAAGAAATAGTGCGTAATTTTCTGAACTAGGGTGGAAACCGGTACCACTTCTACTTATTATTAAATAAGAATGTAATCACTGCATTTCTTATTCTTTTGTATTGAATAGGTTGAACCTCTTCATTTATTATTTCAATTTTAACTGTTATACTTTTCAATACGGAACAATGAAATTTTTATCTTTAAATACCTGAGAAGTCTCAGCTAATTACTTTAAACTATTTAGGACCGAGCTCGATAGCTGCAGTCGCTTAAGTGCGGCCAGTATCCAATATTCGGGAGATAGTAGGTTCGAACCCCACTGTCCGCAGCTCTGAAACTGGTTTTCCGTGGTTTCCCATTTTCACACCAGGCAAATGCTGGGTCTGTACCTTAATTAAGGCCACGGCCGCTTCCTTCCCACTCCTAGCTCTTCCCTGTCCCATCATCGCCATAAAACCTATTTGTGTCGGTGCGACGTAAAGCAAAAAACTATTTAGGAGAGGACACTCCGTACCAGTTGAAAGAGTGGGAAGTGTTTGCGAAGTAAAAACGATATCCTGGTGAATGTATTCACTTGTATATCCATTGTCCATTACTGGCGCAGAAGCCTCCGCACGGTGTGACCAACCTTCCGGCGCAAGTGATCTGGCTGGCACACGTGTTCTTATCTCGTATTCGTCATTCGCTAGGACCTAGCTACTTCCACCTTTCAGTACTTTCTGTTTCCATGTGAACTTCAAGCCCTTACCGGCCACTTCATCAGAATCTTTTATTTTACTTGATACTGAAATAATGCAGTAGTTTATAAATATTCACATTAATAGTAATATTATCCATCTTTTATGCCAGTCAGGCACATTGCGCCCAAACAAGATGTATATTTCTACTGTTTTGTTTCAGGATTTATACTATTAGAAATATACTTTCTTATGATAATATTTACGTAAAGATAACTGATAAGTATAGTTTAAAAGACAATTATTTAAATGATATAGTTTTCTTCAGCAAATGTTCTAAATATTTTTTGTTTCTGATTTATTAAGCGTGCCTGTCAGACTCATTACGCCCACTGGCGTGAAAATGGAATTCCAATTTGACATCAAGTGGTACGGATTGTCCGGAAGTAAATATTTGGGAATTGCGAGAAAACCGTGGTTCTAGGACATTTCGTACCACGGACATTTCGTACCACCGGACATTTCGTACCACTTGACCGGCTGATTACCTGCGAAGTGTCAGTTAATGACTTTAAAATATTTAGGAGAGGACATTCCGTACCACTTGGAAGAGTGGGAAATATTCCGAAGTAAAAACGATATCCTACTGCATGTATTCATTTGTATATCCATTGTCCACTAGTGGCGCAGAAGCCTCCGCACGGTGTGACCACTAAGCCTACTGATGTTAACATTCCGTCGGGCGCAACTGATCTCATTGGCAGACGTGTTAATTCTTATATCGTATTCGTCATTCGCAGGGACCTAGCTACTTCCACCTTTCAGTAGTTTCCTGTTTCCGCGTGAAATTCAAGCACATATCGGCCAGTTCATCAGAATCTTTTATTTTACTTACTTGATAATGAAATGATGCGGTAGTTTATATATATATATTCACAATAACTTAATAGTAATATTGTCCATTCTTGTGCTCCTCAGGCACATTGCGCCCAAACACGATGAGTATCCCTATTGTATTGTTTTCTTTCAGGATTTTTACTTCAAAAAACCGACTTTCCTATGATAATAATTACGTAAACATAAGTGATAAGTATAGTTTAAAGGGCAATTAGTAAAATAATATACAGTAGAAGTTTCCTTCAACAAATGATGTAATTTTTTTATTTGTGATTTCTAAAATTTGTCCGTCAGGCTCATAACACCCGCTGGCATGGAAATTAAATTCCAATTTGACATCAAGTGGTACGGATTGTCCTGGTGTAAATATTTTAGGGTTACTAGAAAACCATTCGCAGATAGATAAGGACCTAGGTGGTACGAAATGTCCTCAAAAATCAAGTGGTACGGAATGTCGGTGGTACGAAATGTCCGGACACCCAGGTAGATAACGACCTAGGTGGTACGAAATGTCCTCAAAAATCAAGTGGTACGGAATGTCGGTGGTACGAAATGTCCGGACACCCAGGTAGATAACGACCTAGGTGGTACGAAATGTCTTCAAAAATCGAGTGGTACGAAATATCCGGACACCAACTCAACATCATCTTCAAAAACGACAACCAAAGAAACTACGTAACACAAATGGAACAAAAACTGCCTTTCCTCTGTCGGAAATCGATTACTCGAACAAGATATAACTTGCGTTTCCCACATTTCCGTACAATGCCACGCTCAAGACGAAAGTCTTCAAAACTGTTTTCTTTCAGGATTTTTACTTCAAAAAACCGACTTTCCTATGATAATAATTACGTAAACATAAGTGATAAGTATAGTTTAAAGGGCAATTAGTAAAATAATATACAGTAGAAGTTTCCTTCAACAAATGATGTAATTTTTTTATTTGTGATTTCTAAAATTTGTCCGTCAGGCTCATAACACCCGCTGCCATGGAAATTAAATTCCAATTTGTTCCAAGTGAGTAAATTTCTCTCCTTAGGAAAGGCCTCCCTTGCTTTTCTAGTCTGCATTTTATATCGTCCTTACGTCGCACCGACACAGACAGGTCATATAACGACGATGGGATAGGAAAGGGCTAGGAGTGGGAAGGAAGCAGCCGTGGCCTTAATTAAGGTGCAGCCCCAGCATTTGCCTGGTGTGAAATGCGGAAACCCGGAAAACCATCTTCAGGACTGCCGAGAGTGGGGTTCAAATGCTGTACCTCCCGAATGTAAGCTGACAGCTACGTGACCCAACCTCCTATGGCTTTACTTTGTAACCTTTAACTTAAGTGAAGCGGCCATTTTATTAACAGACGAAAGGAAACCTGAGCGTATAAAAACGGTAAAGTAACAATAAGTACTGCCAGTGGCGGCAAATAGCCAAATTTTCAGGGGGTTCACAACAAATTTTATGTTCAGGTCTCAAATATACCAAAGTAGAATGCAAATAAGTACAAAATCACTTAAATCATTTCACTACAAGTTCCTTGTACGGTTGCTTCTCTACTCATAATATGGTGGAACCCTTATAACCGAGGATGCATTTTCCCGAGACTAATATGTGAGTGTACAAGAAAAGTAAAATTACGACTGCCGGGCTGAGTCGCTCAGGCTTTGGCTGGGCTGAGGCTCTGGCTTTCTGATCCCGTGATTACGAAAACCTGTTTAGAATTAGCTACTAGCGAAATCTTCCAGCGATGTAATGCAATAGTAACTTCTGGGAGCTGAGGTAAACAGTAACAGGGGAGGTGACGGACCCTTGTGGTCAACTGTAATACTATCTCTGGTTTGAGGGTGGTTGGAGGGAAAGGCACATTCCGTACCGTGCTCCTCTCTTATGGATATATCTGTGCATAAACCATGACGTCATCTCCATGCGCATGCGTATAGTCTTAAGGTTTAGTCTTGGCCACCGAATGCATGATTCGAAGCAGTGTATCAATTCATTCAAGTGTCCGAGTGAATCGATTCACAGGAACGGCGAGCTCACGGCACACGATTCAGCTTACTCCCAGCGGACAGTGCTGAGTGGCGCACTCACTGGACGTTGACGGGGAGCCGAGCTTCCGCTTCAGCGAGACAGTGAATCATGGCACATCGAAAGAATCGTGAACGAGCGCGGCTCAGTGAGACACAAGGTACACACGGCTCCTTTTCGGCTCACTGGACACGCGGAGAGCCGAGCTTCCGCTGCAGCGAGACATGCAGCGAGCCATGGTTCACTGAAAGAATCGTATGCTATAATGGACTCTCGAGCTCGGCTCATTTGAAAATAATACCCATTTGCATTCACTGTCCTCTTCTTACAGGGAGGTTTAAATAATAGATGGATTTATTTGCAGTGTTAAAAAGGTAGTCAAAACATAATTCTGAAGTAGCAAGTAAGTAGGTAGGCTATTAGGTTATACTATTTATTAGTTTAATGAGTCTTAGTATTATAACTTAGTTGACATTTGACAATTAAACTCAACTCTAGCCTGCCCTATGACTATGAGTCATGCTCATGACCACCTGTTTTATATTGGGAAGAACGGCTTAGTATTCTCTCAGTTCATATGTCACATCGTTGCACAAAACTTCAATCATATGTGGACAGACGCAATAACTTAACCATCAGTATGCTGAATCAGAAAACCAGCAGGCTACTGTACATCTCGGGTAGCCTATACAAAATATGACGATTTAAAAAAATCCTCAGCTGATAGAAAAATACATATTTTCAAAAATGACTGAGCGAGTTGTCGTGCGGTTAGTATCACGTAGTTATACGCTTGCATTCGGGCGATGGTGGGTTCGAATCCCAACGTCGGCAGCCGTTAAGATGGTTTTCCGTAGATTCCCCATTTTCACACCAGGAAATGCTTGGACTGTACCTTAATTCAGGCCATGGCTGCTACCTTCCTAATCCTAACCTTTCCCACCCTGCGTCGCCGAAAACCTTCGATGTATTAGAGTGACTAGCATTTTTTTTTCTAAGAAAGGAGTTCATAGTATGAAGACCAGATGGCAGCTGCGAGCGCTGAATGCTGTTGCTGCTGTCTTACCAGCACATACTACACAGATGCAGTAGGAGCGGTGACTAATGTGCCGTGAATCGGATCACTGTATCGATTCAGTAACGTGAACGGAATCAAATGAATCGATTCAGTAAATTGAATCGAATGTCCCATCACTATTAAGGTTCGTAGCAAAATCTCCAGTGTGCTCCCTGGCATTGTAATCGAAACGAACAGCTGTCAGTGTAACGGAGCTTCGATATAAGTCGAACGCTTTCGATCGATTGACGAAATCAGGTCGAAAAAAGGAAACACTTTTGAATTGGCGGTATCCATGAATACGTGAATATGCGTTACAACTGGATGTTCATGTGCTCCTGAGAGCCCACCGCCACTGAGTACTGCAATTTTCAAAGGGCATTTTAAACTCATCTGAATGTTGTTTTGGCTTAATGAAGCAGTGCTTCATTTACTGAGCCTAGTGCACGTCACAGGGTTTTACAGTCTATCTGCTCGACTCTGGAAAGGGCACGAATACATTTTCAGTAATAATGTTAGTAGTTTTACATCTCACTAACTACTTTTAAGGTTTACGGAGACGCCGAGGTGCCGAAATTTCGTACTGCAGGAGTTATTGAACGTACCAGCAAATCTACCGGACTGACCCTGGATCGAACCTGCCAAGTTGGGGTCAGAAGGCCAGCGCTCAGCCCGGCTCTGTGAATGTTCAAAAGAGCCAACCCATTGACTCGACTTTCACTTGTTTATTATCAGTTTCTATTTTCTTTTGTAAAAATTCCATGGGGGGTTCTAACACCCCCCCCCCCACTAACCGCCCCGTGGCTACGACCCTGAATCAAATAGTCCCATCCCCTATTTCCGGATCACCTGAAACCACACCTCCCATATCTTTCGTAGCAAGACTCAACATAAAACGTCACAGCATGAGTCAAATATGGATAATTTGCGTCGCGACTTGTCAAAATTATTTATAATTAAATATCTCATTTAAAATAAGTAAATTCACCGTAGTACGAAATAAAAGTTTGTACGCAACAGCCACTAAAGTGGCAAAGTTTACGTTACTCGTTTTGAAATTCCTGTTGAATTTCAATGCTGTCTTGTCCAACACAGACAGTACAGTCGTAAGTCCTCTTTCCAACCTCACCTACCGGATTTTGTGAAAGCAGGCACCCTTCGCTCCACAAAACGAAGTTTGAGATAAGGATTCTTTGTTGCCAGGGAAACCCTTCTCAAAGTAATAGTGTATTTAACCCGAAACAAGCAGGTTTGGAATGGGTATTTTCTGCCAGAACTTTGACTATAATATGAGCTCTTGCGAATACAAAGGTCAAACTCAACAAAATATAGTTTAAATTATTTCTTTCGGGCGAAGTAAAAAATCTAATGTTATTTATTCCGGAAACTTCCTTCACGTTGAAACTTCTTGTCAATACCACGGAGACGAGATTCGTAAATGGAGCTTGTCATACGCGACTTCGGTGGTTGCTTTCGTACGTGACCGGTAATTAATTCTCACCCGAGAAACAGCGATTTTCCGATCATTAGAAGTTTTAGTTTTTTGGTTCCCGTCATACCAGCTCCCAGCATCATTGTAACCCTTTCTTTACTTATTAACTGTTCCTTACAAACCACAAATGCCGTATTGCACAGTTAATGTTGCACGAAATTCGAGTTACAGAGTATTTTTTGCTTCAAGGGAGGAAATGTTTGCTTCGAGAAGTCGAGAAATTCGTGTAACCGAAGTAATAGAGAAATAAATACATATAAAGAATAAGACAAATGGCCGGAAAAATTTAAGTTACTTCCAGATACTGAAAATCCGAGTAATGGATGTTCGAGATATCAAGGTTCGACTGTACTTGCAGAAACGAAGTAGTAAAGTAGGTAGATCACTAAAAAAAAACCCGGACATTTCAGATTTTTTCAATAATACCCCCGGACCCCGGACAAAGCTCTAAAAAGGAAGACGTGCGGATAAAAGAGCATGATCACCCTATGTATGGCTAACACATAAAACCAATCACAAAAATATAAAAATGGTTCTTACATGGCCAATTACTGCTTGTTTCAGTTCTCGTGATGCCCTGACAATTTGCGCTTTCGTTACCTTGTCAGACGAGGGACGGAACATACTTTAGTTTTGCAGGAGCTATGGTGATTAGACACACACTCACACAATTTTTGCTGATCACTTTCACTCGTAAAACAGATTTTTTTCGGGGTAATAATTTTTGGCCTTCCTTCCTTTTCTAAAAGCGTAATGGTGTTTTTAACTGTAATTCATATTCGTTGCCACCCGCTAGTTTGAGCAGCCGAGGGGAAAGAGGTGGGTGTAGCCGGAAACACAACCACTTCTTTCAGAATCTTTGCTTATTATCCAAAGGAAAAGAGTATGAATTCAATAAAGTTAACTCACATAACTGTTCTCCATTGCACTTTGTTTTTTAAGAAACAAGATAATTTTAATCCCATGTTGAGTTCCCTCTATGTTTGCAGCGCCTCATGGCATCTTTGAAGGTGGGAACCTTTGTTAAATTCAAATTTTCTGCTTACCGAAAATAATCTTATGTTTTTCAGGTAATCATACTGGTGTTCGTGGTGTCATTATTGTGGCACCACGCTACTGCAGGAGGTTCCTATGGTGGCTCTGGAGGCTACGGTGGAAGTGGTGGTGGTGGTGGTGGAGGCGGATATGTACGTGGAGGCAGCAGTGGTAGCGGCAGCGGATATGAAGGTAAAGGCAACGGAGGAGGAGGAGGTAGTCAAAGCGGTGGAAGTGTGAGTGGTCACGGAGGTGGAATTGGAGGTGGATATGTAGGTGGATATGGAGGCGGAAGTGGATATGGAGGCGGAAGTGGTCAAGGAAAATTTCACTATGGACGCTAAAGCACCTAATCATTTCCAGAACCAACGCGTTACTGATGACAATATCTGGTCCCTGAAGTTGTCATGTAATATATTACATTATTAAATTACGTCAATGATTTAATTATTAAATCAATGTATTTGGTGAACAACATGAGCCAGTTTATTTATTCCCTCATTCTTTCCTTTCTACCCATTTCCTCATCACTGCCACAATTTCACGTCATAACAGTGGAATCGCATGCGATACTGTCTGCTTGTTTCTCGTCCAATCACGCCACAACTACGCGCGCGTGAGCGTATTTCGCCTCGTTTTACCGCCGGATGCGCTATATGACGCCAACCCTTTGTGAAGTGATGTAAGCACAATTGCGTGTTTCTACGGTGTTTAGCAGTGTGATGTGTGCAGATGAAGATTTGAACAGAGACGGACACAAACGTACAGCCCACGAACCATAGGAATTAACGATACACAGTTAAGATTCCCGACCCGGCTGGGAAACGAACCTTGGACCCTCTGAACCGAAGGCCACTAAGCCATTCAGACACAGATCCGGATCCAAAACGATAGAACTAACTGAGCTTGGTACGCATATATCTAAGACACCGTACTCAATTAAAATGCAAGCCTATTCTGCTCTTCCACTAATTAACCTTTTCAAAATGGCGGCCGTTAATATGTAGATATTTGCATAAATTACCCACAGTTTTACAGGACTGTCATCCTCTCGAGGGTAAGAAGAACTATCAGTTTTTGGAGTTCCACCACTGCCATTATGACCATTTTTACCATTATAGTGTCATGACCTTCACTTTATAATTTTATCAACTTAACTTTTAACACGCATCACTTTCACTATTTTTCTGCACGGTTTGATTCAGGTAGCTCCCAGCTTGCATTCGGGAGATAGCGGGTTTGAACCCTACTGTCGGTAGCCCTGAAGATGGTTTTCCGTGGTTTCCCATTTTACACCACGAAATGTTGGACTGTTCTTTAATGCCGCAGCCACTTCCTTCCCACTCTTAGCCCTTTCCTATCCCATCGTCGCGACATAAAGCAAGTTTTATATACATACATTATATATCCAAGAAAAGAGGTGCCATTTTTTTAGAGAAGTATTTGAGAAGTGTATTCACTCTGATTTTTCAATTTTTTTCCATATGTTTTTAACAGTTCCAATTCATTCATCAGCCTGTGAGAGGTATATTTCATGCTTGCGGCATTTGAAAACATACTGCAGGAACACGATCGCCTAGGGCCCTAGGCTATGTAGTCATTTCAAAAGTAATTAAATTCAAATTAAACAGAGAAGATTTAATTTTGCGTAAAAATACGATGTGATCAGATTATGTTAAATAAGGACATTTTCTGTCCATGTTGTCTGCTTGATATTTACTTTTACGGATATAAAGAGTCCAAGTAACAAAGACATTTGATTTTGATTTTTTTTTTTTTTGCAAGTTGCTTTACGTCACACCGACATAGATAGGTCTGATGGCGACGATGGGACAGGAAAGGGCTGGGAGTGGGAAGGAAGCGGCCGTGGCCTTAAGGTACAGCCCCAGCATTTGCTTGGTGTGAAAATGGGGAAACCATGGAAAACCATCTTCAGGGCTGCCGACAGTGGGATTCGAACCCACTATCTCCCGAATACTGGATACTGGCCGCATTTATGCGACTGCGGCGATCGAGCTCGGTGACATTTGAATTAGGTCTACTTTTAATTATTATTATTATTTTTTTTTGCTAGTTGTTTTACGTCGCACCGACACAGATAGGTCTTACGGCGACGATGGGACAGGAAAGGGCTAGGAGTGGGAAGGAAGCGGCCGTGGCCTTAATTAAGGTACAGCCCCAGCTTTTGCCTGGTGTGAAAATGGGAAGCCACGGAAAACCATTTTCAGGGCTGCCGACAGTGGGGTTCGAACCTACTATCTCCCGAATACTGGATACTGGCCGCACTTAAGCGACTGCAGCTATCGAGCTCGGTACTTTTAAATTTTGTGTGGACGTTTCTTTTTCTCTTTTTACTTTGCAGAGGTTTGCTCATTAAATTAAAGTGATTAACATAGAGTATTAAAGGAAATAAAGAGAGGATTAGCAATAATTTTCTCAAATCGGAAAAGCCATGGACCCCAGGTAATCCCTGAAACAACCCCCAACCATCAAGATGCTTAAATTACGCCCATGAGTAAAAGTGGGACTCTCATTTACTTACCCTCAACAACAACAACAACAAAGTGTCTCCTTTTGTCCGTTCTTGGTTTGTGAGATATTGTACGTACGTAGGCGATGGCGCAATGTTTCAAACTTGATGGTTACCGCAGTGACTCAGAAGTGTTAGATGAAGACGATAGTGATGATGGTAATGCGTACTCGACTATGTACTGAAAGTGATAGTGACTCGAGTGATAATGTGGAAATTTGTAACTACCATAGTGATATTGAAGCAGATGCATCTGATGATGATATAGATTCAGATTATAATTAAGAGGAATATATTTACTATTTAGGCAGGGATAATTTTTTTAAAAAAGTGGGCAAAATGCGAACTCTCAACGCGATCAAAGATTTAAAAAATGAAAAATATAACAAACACTTCTTAGGCTTAACTCATGCACGAGGGACATTTCCTATGGCACTTACAAATCATTTAGCTCTACAAGCAGGTAAACTTCAATGTTACGAAACACATATTTGTGTTTTAAAAACTGCAATGTAAATTCCCTGTAACAGATTTATTGTCTTAAATTTCAAGATGAAATGGAAAAGAAAAGACGAAAAACAGTGAATAACTAATACCGTACTTTACACAAATAAGATCAGAATAAAAAATGTAGGGTGTTGTAAAAAGTAAAAGGCGCGAATAATCATTTATCAACAGACACGGCTGATGGAAGGTTCGTTTCCGCACATTAGATATTACAACATTACATTTACATACTGCGCCCTGGTGGGAGTGTGATAAGCGTCATGCAATTGTAATTATGATGAATTATTGAGGAATATATATTTCATTTTCAGAATAAATAGTATCTTACTGTACATACAGTAAGAACAGGCCAGGCCGAGATGGCAGGTTTCACCATACCACAGACTATTGTCTCCATTGAGATTAACAAACACAATGAGTGACAGAATTACAATTCTCAGAAATTGTGACAACGAGGAAAGAGAGAGGATAACTTGTTGCCAAAGTTTTCATAGCCCCGGGCAGTCTTGGTAGTAGCAACAGCGCAGAGACCCGAGTGCAATTTTCTGAGAAATGATGGCGAGGTATCTCCATGTAACTAGCGGGAGTTGAACGCGGGGTTGGCACTGGAAGAAAAAATATGAGCCTTCCCGGTCACGTGGTTAAGGTGGACCAATGGAAAAATTCACTTGACCAAAGCAAGGCGACAACTTCGTATTGTAAGAAGCACTAGCGAGGCTAACTCCGTGGATTAAACTGATAGAAGGAAGTGAAGTATCGATTCAGAATAAAGTGGAATTTAGGAGTCTTACTATACCATAAAACTTATAAAATGTTAATAATTGCGGGAGTGCATGGTGTAATTCTCAGAATTCATGGACGCTATTCGTTGATTGGCTGAAGGCAAAGGAAGCCACAAAAGAGAGCGAAAACCCGAGCCGGGATACGGCAGCTAAATTCGCGAATATATCCATTACCAGCGAACGATAATAGTTGAGAATTGGTATAGAGCATTTGAGAACATAATTACATCATTGGATCATATATTAAAGCCACGGGCCAAACTGCTAAGTGTCGTATGAAGATATCGGGACTGCGCGTCCTAAGATGAACTCCGTTGAACTCGGAAGAGAGGGGATACAAGTATAAATATGAAGTCGTGGACAAGGACTAACAAGTACTTCTGACAAAGTGTTCGGGCGGTCACCACGCCAGTGGTGCGTAACTACTTTTGACAAAGCGTTCGAGCCGTGATTACGCCAGAGGCGCGAGTGTGTACTTACTCGTGGAGTAGGGTTCGAAGTATTATATTATAACACAGTACAGTGGTTCATGACGTGATGTAGCTCATATTACAGTCTTGAGCAGTATACTAGTATGAAGTGTTTCAAATAGACAGGACTCAGTAAAGTATAACTTACGGAGTGTGAGATTCTACCAACAGATTAGGAAGTGCGTTACATGAGAACGGTCACGAGTGTTTATGTCACCTAGTAAACAGTCGATTCTAAACTGATACCTGGTCAGCTACACGAACGTGAGACGGGAAATTCAAGTGCGCGCACGGGCCGTTGTAAAGGGAATCCCGAGGTACCCCATGTTCCTAGTGTCCGGGAAAGGAATGAAGAATGTATATCTACATTAAGTGGGCTAGATACAAGGCCGAGAGTGTAAAATTTGTGAATAGAATTTAGGGTGGAAATTATTCCAAAGTGCAACAGTTAATTTATTTGTTTTTATTCAAAATGTGTAATGTTGAAAAGGGTCAAGGATTAATTCTTCAAGCTGGCATGAATACCAGTGGAATGCATTGCTAAAAACCGGAGGGGCTATGGCTTCTCGTCCGGTTTTAGCAGACTACAATGGCAGAGTTGAGTAACCTTTTAACATATTTGTAGATTGCTATCGTTAGGGGGAGGAAATCATATTAATTTATCATGGTAACTTGATTGTGAAACGAGCCGTTACGGCTCGTATAAATTCAAAGATAGATAGACAAAGGGACAAATTAATATGTAGATTACATCGAGCACTCATCATAATTTTGATTATTAAATAGAGTATAGTAGGGTTGAGTTGTTCATTCAAGTGCTTGAGTTGTTTGATATGATATGGAGCACGTTTCACGTAAAGATAATGTTAATATTCATTTAGAAGTGCTTCCAAAGTGGTTTTCCGTTATCGGAACTTTTATAGATATTAAGGCATGTTGTTAAGATAATCCAGAGGTAGGATTGCCAAGTGATTTAAATTGTTGTGGGACGGAATGAAGTCCATTGATTTGTTTGTAAATATCGCGAAGTTCGCCAGTGGACAAAATAATAATAATCTGTACAAGTGTCGAAGTAGTACATTAAAATTTGGTAATGTGTAAAGACGTGTTGAATAATAATCTTTGAGAATAAAGGCACGGGCCTAGTTGGATAGAATGATTGCAAATTAAAGTAATTTAAATGTGGAGATCACATGTGCCGTGAATAATTATAATTTGTGCAGTGAATCCGGTTTTAACACCAATTTTTGATTTAACGTTTTTGGACTCCATAATAATCATAAATATTTTGGTAGAAACGAGATAGGCACTTTTATAATATGGTCACGATATGTTTGAGATCCAGAGGGATTTGAACCAAAAGTTGAGATTTGGAGTTTTGTGGGACAGAAATCCGGCCCGAAATGAAAGTGAATTGTACTGATGTTGATGAAGAAATAGATGGATCTTAAGGCCCACATAGAGGTTGTATTTATATACCGGTGTATTGAGTGGCAGAATAGAGTCCACACACCGAGGGTTAATTAGTGAAAATGTTTTGAAGAGTTCCAATGGATAAATGGACTTCAAAATGGAAAAGGAAGGAATAATTTAACACTTGCAGAGATTGGAGGTATTTGCCCAACTGCGAGGTGTTAGGGGATTTGAGAATTGTCTTAGGAGCATATGGTCTCCATGAATTAACGACAGTACGAAAATAAGGTTGCGGGTTCGAACACTATTATGTCCCGACGGATATGAATTCGGATCTTGGTGATTTCTGTTTGGGAGAGAACGTATGTGACTAAATTATAAAGATGGGGAATAAAAATAAAGATTCTCGAAAGAATAAAAATACTATTAATAATAATAATAATAATCCAAGTAAATCATATCTGGATTGATTAGTGCCAAAATAAATCGGAATTGTAAAAGGGGTTATGCGTTAAACATATTAAGAGTGGACTATCATGTAACAGGCGAAATTAAAAATTTTTAAAATTAATAATAATATAAAAAATACTTTTTTTGAAGAAGAATTTACTTTTTTTATTTTGGACATAATAATGATGTTGGGAGTTGAAATGAAAAATTTGAGATTTTAACTAATAATAATAATAATAATAATAATAATAATGAGAATATTTGAAGAAGGAGAAGAAGAATAATCAAAGAAGCTACTTTTATTTATTTCAGATGAAAATAAAAATCGCGAAAAGTTGATATATTATTCCGAGGATGATTACGGGTTACGATAATCATGATCTCCACAAATAATAATAATAATAATAATAATAATAATAATAATAATAATAATAATAATAATAATAATAATAATAATATTTAATAAAATATTTTTTATTTTATTTATTTTTCTTATTATTCGGATGATGATGATGGATGATACTAGGGAAGTCAGCTAGCGAATTAACGTAATAATGTCAATTGGTTGTAAATAATAAGTTAAGTTAATATGTGTACAATAAAGGCAAATCCCTACATCTGGACCATTAGGTTAGAGTCCCTTTGTCGTATTCCTTCAACTAACGATTAGCATATCTTGGTTAGGAACGCGGGGAGAGTTTGTAGTTTCCCGGGTTGGTCTCATCTCATTCAAAGTGGAGGCGATAACATGGTCCATGTGACCGCGCCTACTTAGCCAACAGGTAATTGGTCCATGATCAAATATGGTCATGGTGTTAACGAAGGTAAATCTGATACCTTCAGACATCAACGGTTCCACCACCCAAATGGAAGGGTGGTCAAAAGTGATAAATATTATGAATATTATGTAATCATTTTTCAGGAATAATTTGCCAAATTACCGGCAAATCAAGGGTCAACAGATTTTGATTGTGTGTAAATTTTCATTTGTTTACTTAAATAAAATGCTCCTTTAGCATTTGCAAGGAAACAGTTCCAGGTTCTTGTTCTTGTAGAATAGTAAACCCTTGGTGACCGTTTAAATATCCGTCCCCATTCCTAGGACGGAGCCTTCATAATTTCCCTTTGATCTGAATATATATAATTTGTGTGTTATATGATGAGCCTTAAAGTTAAAGATTAGAGTGTCCCGTTCAACCCTGTAGTACTGATTGGATGGCGCCCTTACATTTAGTTTGAGATCTTATATCTCAAAATATTTTTTTTATTGAGTATTAGTTGCGATGGATTCGGACCGTAACACTCCATGAGATAAATGCTGGTTGGGACTCAGGCTTTGAGCGGGTACAATACAAACATCTTCATTATATACAGGGTGATCGGTACAATGAGCGTTAGAGGGTCGGGTCGGCCATACTGATAAATAATGTGAAATGAATAATTCGATATGTCGCACCGTTGCCATTTTATGAGCAGCTGAAGATAGCCAATGAGATCGCTTCGCTCGCAAATTCAAATAGGCTTTGCGCGGCAGTGTTGCTGAATCCGCACGTGACTCAAAACCGGATTGAGAGCTATTCCGAGACATCAGCATCAAACACAAACACATTGTTGGTTTCAGCTAGTGCTGCCGTAGCGTAGTTGCTTTGGTACGATCCTGTCAGCTTACAGGTCCGTCTTAAAACCCTTTCCCCGGCAAAGTTTCATTCTTCGACTGGTGCTCTCATTCCGATCTTAAGCCACGTGCAGATTTAGCAACAGTGCCTCGCAAAATCCATTTGAATTCGCCCTTGAACTGATGTGATTGGCTGACTTCAGCAGCTGATAAAATGATAACGGCGTGATTTATCGAATTACTTTTTTCAAACTATTTATCAGTATAGCCAATCTCCTAACAATCATTTATCCGACCACTCTGTATACCGAGATGCCTTTCTCATCACTTTAATGTTTATAAGAATACTACACAGAACGCAGTCACCTACAATCGAACGTACTTCAGTAAGAACTGCTTCAATCGCCAATATTTCGATACGCATTTGGCGTAACAATGAATCACTATATTACTCTTATTTTTTTCTGGGTTACTGTAAATTTTTGAAAAGTGATTAGGAAAGCAGATCAATAATGAACAAATGGTGTCAAATTTCCCTTTGGGAAAATCAAATTATCATAAATATGACTTAATTATGTCTCGGTCATGAACATCCATCAACGGTTGCCAGGTAACATCGCGTCGCACATCTTGTATGGCCAATTTCAGATAACCGCCAGCCATTAGACATAGCCTGCAATGTAGCTAGGTAACACTGCCTGACCACCCATACGTATTTTACATCACACCTGTACGGTTGCTAGGTTACACATTTTGTGACTGTAATTTTCCAGATGACCCCTACACATACGTATACAAAAAAAATTGAAATATTACTGTAAAAACAAAACATTAACGTAAGAACGATAATCAAAATTAATAGATTTTCAATTTGAAGTTTTAACAATTATAACTTTCTAGACCAACAAATTCTTTGTATTTCAGTTAAAAGTCGATTATGCATACAACAGGTCTTATGCCTTCGAAGTCGTACTGTATGATCTGCGCCGTAACAATAGGGAAGTTAAAAGCTCAAATTCTGCCATGCGCGTGACGTGACAATATAGTGTGATGTCACATCAAACATCAGTATGTACAGTATTTTAAGTTAACACGTCATTTAATTAACTGATCATTCTTTTAAGAAAACCTAACAGAAGTCCGTCTGATGAGCGCGTGTAATATATTGATAAAATTACCTACATATGGAATAATAAAATAACACATGAAGTAGTGTTGAAGCAGCAAATTACGCACAGGAGTAGAAAATAAATGTCCGATAATGATTCACGGCCCGCGACGAGAGAAGTCATCACATCGTCCACCGAGCTATCTAGATGGCAGATGGCCCACAACAGTCCACTTAAGTCCTAAAGTAACCCCAAAGAAATGAAAATATTTGTTGCCATTTTACTTCTAAGTGGCTAAGTGCAAGTGCCAGTGCCACCATCAGAATAAGGTAGGTGCAAAATTTTTATTACGATGTATATATTGTATACGTATTTGGGTGGTATTTTGAATAGAAATAAATGCAGTTGTTCTCACTTATCTTCTTTTTAGAGTATCTGGCACCTTGAAATTCAGTGGTTTACATCACTACAGTATATCTAGAGGCACGAGTTTTTCGCATTAACGATAATATGTTGAAGCGATTTCGAAATATCTTAACGAATCATATGATTCTGGTTGAGAAATTAGTGATTTTGTTTTCGCGAATTACAGCTAATTAAAGCGACAAGGCCAGTTTAAAACCAAATTTACTTATTTTGCGACAAGTGCGAGAACTGCAGCGAAATTTATCGAAAATAACGTTGAAATTTTATTTCAATATCCCGTAAGTGAAGGGAAACAGAAGACAGAATAAGGATTTCTCATTTTGACAGAAGTACCTCTTCGTGTTAATATTCTGTAAAATCCCTTAATGATATGGACATATATGGTGAAAGCTATGACCTTGTAGGATGAAAGGGTAATTTGTTACGGAATCTTTATTAGGGCTATTTTATGAATAACTTTAGGAAAGGATTAAAGCGATGGGGTCAGCCCTGCTTCGCGAAATAGCGCGAAACATTACTTCCTTTTCGCGAAATCGAACATAAATTAATGCGAAAAAATCATGCCTAACTATTGGGACCTTTCCCACCGTCCCCCATGACTCATGGGACCATGTGACAACAAACCAACTCTTTCGGGTCACGAACACATGGGACCATGCTCCACGGGAGTCGATAGTCAAGGGATCTTTTTGGTCTGTGCCGATTTCTCCTCATTGGGATTGTATACTTAATCCACTCACATGAAGAGTTATCGACCATTCGACTCAGCTAGATCAGAGCTACTCTCCCGTTCCTGAGGTCTGAACACGGACTCCTCAGGGCCGAAGAACGTTCGCGGCAAATAAAGGCTATAAAACATAAACTACCTTAAAGGCCTACAATGAACGGAAGAGGATTTTGGATGCTTGTTTTTCGGCACAGAATAAGCACAAATAAGTTTTCCAAATTTACTAAGGCGCTCGTTGAAATATACACATACACTATGACATCCTTGGAAAATTAATATAAATTGACAAGTTGAATACAAATATTTAGCAACGGTAAAATCCGTGCTACCATTCATCAGCTAAACTTCATCCACATTCCGTAAGAATATTTATGTGGATGACCACAGTTCCTAAGGATACTTCAAATGCAAGAATACTTCCATCCGAACTAACAAGCTGATGGATACCTGATTTGACATACACAGAAAAATATACATCCCCGAGGGATGTCCAATCTCGTTGACATACTACGTCCATACCATTTGTTTTGTCTGTCTATCTCCCGTTGGATATCAAAAACTGTTGAGTGATACACAAATAAAATATAACACAGATTACCTATTTACAGTTACAATTCGAACCATTTTCCTCCAAATATCAGTATTCCCTGGGACCGAATCCCATGTCATGAAGTTAAACATTTACTTACACTAATCCAACTACCCCGGAGTGGTCATTTATCTTATATCTACCGCCACCAAATATCTGTACGTGAATAAAAAGTATACTGGAGAAATAAACATATGTTTACGTAAACCATGGAAAAGACAATAATATTGCGCGTCTCCACTAATTGGAAGACAAATGAAATAAAAATCACACGAACACAGGCTCGACAACGAACCCGTCACTTCCAACAACTACCAGTGAAAAATTCACGAAGTCTAAATTCGCGCAGAACAGTACATAACACAAAACAAGATCACACTCTGAAAAAGAAACACATATTATACACCAACACAAAGTATAAATGGCTGTATTTCATCTCGCAGCACCCGCTACTTGAGCGAGCTATCGGTCCCTACTGTGCTCTATTGAGGTTCGAACCTGAGACTCTGGTCGTCTCCATCAGGGACACTGAAAATAAAAACCCTAATTAACCTAATCATGTCAAGAACAGTCATAAATTCCTACATTGCCTTTAGATTATGGCTGGTGGATCGTGTGTGGTAATTACGTAAATATTCTGTCTTTATTCTCACAGAAGACTGCACCGTCTTAAAAAGAACACTTCTCGGCCAAACGACTTCCCTCAGCTGCCCTCTCACAAGGACCTTCCCATTCTGGGGCCATAAATCTTCCCTTCGCACAGCGGCGAGAGACCATTTAACGCACTCAATATCGGCAGCCACCGAGTCATCAAAATCATATAATCGAGCTAATGCAGGGTACACCTGCTCGAACCAGTTCATACTATCATTATGTCCTTGAATCATTTCTCAAATTAAGCCGCTATCTTATACCAAAAATCCCGTCAACTCTCCAGGAGTCTGGGGTTCAACCATACATTTCTTCCGTCGTACGTTTTTACCACAGTTACGTCAGCCTTTAACCCAAAGAACAATGTCCCCTAATCTCTCCCCCTTGAGGCGAGATTGTGTACCTGTCATATACTACCCTACTACTCGAGATATATCGGTATATAAAAATCACCGATCACATTACTTTAAGAAAATACATATAATAATAATAATAATAATAATAATAATAATAATAATAATAATAATAATAATAATAATAATAATAATAATAATAATAATAATAATAATAATATTCAGACATGATCAAACTCAACTAGAAAATCTCTACTTTATTAGCCTAGCTAATGTGTAGGGTGGGCCAGGTTTGAACCTCCGCACGTCTTTTCTCGAACGTCTTCAGTTACAGCCAAACTTATACACTAGCATGCAAAAACTAACTACTGTCTCTACTTTTATGAACTGAGTGCTGTCACTATCCCACATTAACTTCTGTATAGGCACATGTTAATGATACTGACACCTACTAATCCCTGCTCGTATTATGCAGTCACGCAGATGAAATTATGGCATTAACCTGGCCAAATTTCTATTCATTTTCCCCCTTAAATCCTTCTCAGCACTCATAACAAAAAAAAATATAGTATAGCATGCGCATGCCTCCTCTAAAAGGGGTCCCAAACTCTATACATCCTTCCTGGTTCACTTCCTTCCCATATCTACTTACAAAAAACAAATTAAACAAGGGTCATCCGACCACTCCAGGTAATTAAACTATCAATTACCTCATTATTAACCCTATCTTTACAGTAACTCTATTTACAAGGGGAAATACTAACATTGGAAGAAATTAGCTCAATACTCAACAGTTTATGATGTTTTTCTGGCCCCCGCCCGAAGTTTTCAGGGGCCTGCCATCGGTGCTCACTCCATGTCGCTGGCTCGTGCAGTCCTTGGTTCTAGGAGTGTGATGACTTTGCTGGAGTAATCCATCTTCCTGGTAAACAAATCACTGCATTTATATTTACACAATCTTGCACACTTGTTGATCACTCGACACCATCCAACTTCCCCTCTATCGTTCTAGAGCGATGCTAGTTACGTGATGCTAATTATTATGGATATCTCAGCTAGTCTATTTAGTTAAATTTAGGCGAGTTGTAAATTCATGGTCTCCTCCTTCCCAAGTCTATCGCCTCCTACGTCCGTGACTTATATCAACCGTCCTTTTCTTACTTTCTTGTCTCGATGAAATCAGATCCTGAACTTATCATTCCCCTTTACTTGGTGTTATAATCTGTTCCGGAAATCCTGCTCTCAATGTTACATGGATTTAAACTGATAGTATTTCTTCACACGATCTGATTTTCTTTGAAACAAAGTTTACCAAATCCCAAAGTTAGACTCCTCGAAGCTGAGCTCCCTTACTGCTACAGACATTAGCCTTTTACAGTCACTACCTAAGACATAATGACAAATATTCAGAGTTTACTTCGCGATCGGATGTCGCACAAATACCTCTGTCATATAGTTACATTTCCTACTATCGCTGCACACTGGAAAACACTTTTACAACTTCACTCCCGTTTCTTTGTGTCAGTTATTCAGACAAAGAAGAGGTGGACCTCGCTCGCGGACCGCACGTAGTTCCACCTTCTGAAGCTCGTTCTCGACTACTCACTCCCCCGAGAAACTGCAACAACTTATAGCCAAACCGGGAATAGGGATGGCTAGCGTGTCCTACCCCCACTCTGATTCTGGCCTTTCCTGGATAAACCAGCCTGTCGAAATTAGCAATACGCTAGACTGTGTGACTTGGATATGCACAAGTACGCTATGATATGCGGAGTTGAATATGTTCGGCGGATCTGCAGTAATTAATTAATCAGCTTGGAGGGGAAATAGGGAATCCCCAAAGGCATCTGGTTTCAGCCATCGCGTCCGTACGCTATGGGTCTTATATAACTTGTTTACCAACGCCTTTCGCTTGGAGAGTATTTTCTATCAGAACTCTTGACTTTATAATTCCACCAAAATTCAGCACACTCCTCTAACAGGTGCAGTTTTGTTAAGCCTTATTTACGCCAAAAATGCATTAAATTTAGCCCGATCGCTCTGGCATCGCTGTACGCTGGCAGATGTTTTCCAATATGGAGTCGCTAAATAGTGTTCTTCTCCTGCTTCTTCTATGACGTGTGCCTAATTCGGGGATTCTTTAAGCCACCCAGTGGGCGGGTGAAGGCGCCTCTCTGGCGGGCTTCGTATTGCACAACCTGACGATACCCCCAGCATCCACACAAAGAAAGCTTGCTGCCAGCTTCCTTACCAAGCATATCACTTGAAATAAATACTAATTGTGCCGGTACGGTCACATCTGCCCCTCCGTTGGTTTCAAGAAATTTGAAACGGAGTTGCGAATTTCTTGAATAATTACTACTCAATCCGTCCTAAGATCAATCTTCTTTAGCTGCTCTATGTTTCTGTGATTCCAACCTCAACTGGGCATTTTCTCTCTGGAGCAAGAAACATACTCGTGCCATAATGTCGCGTCTCTGGTACAGCTCTACGCACTCCTCACAACTCTGGTCACTCAAATCATCTCGTTCCTCCACCGTCATTACATGGACTGCTGGATCTTCTTCACCATCTCCTTCTTCGTCCCCTGGATCCTCATCTTCGTCTCTCTCTAAATCCTCTTCCTCTTCTTCGGCGTTCTCGTCTACCTGATTGGCGTCTATTCTGCTGCTTCCTGGAGGATGGTACAATTTCAAATTGGCGGCATTGTATACGGTCTCAGTCGTGCCGTCCATGCTCTCTTGAGGATCGATAGCTTCCGAAAATCCGGCTATCTCCCCGCTTAGTAGTTGGGCCTTTTTTAAGGCGATTCCCCTCTGTGGCCTCATACTCTGGCGCACAGGGGTTCAACCTCCCTTGATTCGCGTTATGCTGCTGTAACGCAAGACTCTCTGCCCCTTGACACTCATTAGTTTGGGAGAGTTGCCTTATGGGCTGCTCCCATATGTCTCCATTACTTCGCGCCTCGCGCAGTTCTTTAACGTACCGTTGAGATTCCTTCTTACGGTCGTTCTGGTCTCCCTGACGATGATCTCCCCGTGGTTGCGGATTCCTATCGTTTCTAGGTTGCCATTTCGGATAGGGTCGCCGGTCCTTACGGTAATTATCTCTCGTATAGGATTGCCGACCGTAACTACGCCTATCCTCTTTCCACGGACGAGGATTCCACCTACTATCCCTTGAATGGTTATTTGTAGCGTACAACTCCCGCGTACTTGTCCCTTGGTCCTTTTGACCGACCGAATTAGCATTTCCTTGGCAGTTCACGATGTTTACCATTTCAGTCTGCCTGGTCCGCATGTGTTGGCCACCTGACGTCTGGTCCAGGTGCCGTAACACTTGCTCCATCTCAACAGCTGTTTTTACATCTGCCGCTATCAAAATACGCTGCACGTCAGCGGGAAATTGTTTTGTGAGCGCTGCTAATAGTTCGCCTTCTGCCGGAGGGTTGTCCAACTCCCTCATCTTCACTAGCTGTCCTGTGAAATACTCGCAGAAGCGCGTCGGTCCCGTCATCGAATACCGACGTGAGTACAATTCGAGGCGCAAACCCTGCTGCGTTTGCATTCCCCAATATTTGTCTAGAAATGCTCTCTTAAAGCTTTCATACCCGTCGAAGCAGTATCGAAATGCTTGGAACCATACAAGGGCCTGGTCCTCTAAAAATTTCTCGACAACCCGTAACTTTCGTTCAGACGAGATCCGGTTATCGCTCATGTAACCGTCCATCTCAATCAAAAACTTCTTTGGCGTCATATTCCCGCCAGGTTTGAAACGTATTGGTTTGTCGTCCGCCATCTTCACCATGTTATAGATGGGGATCGGTTCGACAGGAAGGAGTGTTGAGTTATGCCCTGGTGTCCCCGCTACCTGATCTTGACTCATATTCATGTTCTGGAAGAGTCCTGATCTTTCGGATTCGGGTTTTGTATCGAACGGATTAAATTGACCTTGTTTCATTGGGCTAAATTCCTTCCCAACTTTAATTTTCCCAAACTCTTCCTTTAATTCCTGAATCATGGCGTCGTGGATGTCTACTTTGAGCTTGACCCTCTGAGTGCTATGTGACCAATCCTCGATCCTGTCTGAAAGTTTATCGTCCCTCTTTTCGATTTCTTCCCGGATCGCGGTAATGTTTACGGCCGTTAGCTCTCTTTCCTCTGCTACACGCAGTTCGATCGTGTCGGTAAACTCCTGTCGTAACGCTTCGGCTTTATGGCGTACGTCATTCAACTTCATTTGGGTTTGGGATATTTCCCGAGTTATTGCCTCAGTTTCCCTACGCTGATTTTCCTGGTATTCAACTGTCGCCTTCATATGTTGGTCTAACTGCTCCGCGACACTTGTGCTTTGAGCCTCAACACAGTCAATGCGTTCACTTGCCGTATCCATGGTCTTACTGATCTCCTCCTGCTTTGCCTCTACGCTCCCTACTCGTTCTTCTAGACGTTCGGTTATCTTAATGCAGCGTTCCCGATCGACCCTTAGTTGCTCTACCAATTCGTCCTGCCGCTCATCGATTCGCTCTAATCGCTTATTAATTTCTTCCCTTCCTACCTTACACTCTGTCTGTACCTGGTCTATCATTTCTTTAATGTTTTCCTGAACGTTTCCAATAGCCTGACTCAGTTTTCCCGTCATCTTTTCCTGAATATCCTCACTAGATTGATTCAGTTTTTCCGTTAAATTATCCTGAATATTTTCACTCGTTTGATTCAGTTTTTCCGTTAGATTATCCCGAATATCCTCACTATTCTTATTCAGTTTTGCCTGCATCTCCTCACTAGATTGATTCAGTTTTTCCATTAAATTCGCCTGAATATCCTCACTCATCTCCCGTAAGAGTTCCTTTAACGCCTCCATATCCATTGTAATACAACTGTTTTCATTAAAATGAGACCCCCTTCACCTTCGGACCTTGGACCTCGGGTTGATAGACACACAAAACAATGTTCATTCAAGAATGCGTTCCCCCCGTTCAACTTCGAATTTTTTTTTCAAAATCAAAACATTAATTCCAAAACATCGCCTCAAATACGGCGAACTCGAAGTTGCCTAACCTGTACACCCCTATTTCACCGAGTGCATAAACAAGTTTTAAAACATAGCCTTTTTCATCAATAATCAATTTTGAATAAATTAATCACGCGCGCATTAAATTACCAACACAGGTGGTATATGCCAATAAAACAGGTCATCCGTCAAGCATTGAGGCAGATACACCCGATACAATAGGTCATACCGTCCCAAGACTTTCCGTCTGAAACCTAATTTATTGCCATTTCATAATCAGCTCAAGGGCCTGAGGTTACCCTTGCTAAATCACGAGAAATCTACCTTAATACGTAAGTAACATTCACTACTAGCAATGAGGCCTACATCAAACAGTACCTTCCGACTCATACCCGCGAATACGATTACCTGAAGGGTATCGATATTCATTTTTCCCCAGATTCTGGAAAGTCATTTCATTGTTTCCTGGACTCGATTGAATCCTTATTTACCTTCCGGGTACGTCCATTGCTTTGAATGACCGTCATGGTTATTGCCATGATAATAATAATAATAATAACCACGACATACCGAAAAAATTCCTCAAATTAGCATTTATTATTTACTTAGTCATTCAGATTTTACTACTGGTCCAATTACGTGCATCCAAGTATGAACTAAATCAGTTCCTTGTCATAATTGGCCATTCCTATCCATTTTAACTCAGGCATATGTGCCATGCGCCCAATAAAAGAAAAATTATAATCCGAAAATACCTACCGAAAAATGCCGAAAATGCCTACACGCAAATGCCGAAAATGCCCCACGTTGGGCGCCATATGGGACCTTTCCCACCGTCCCCCATGACTCATGGGACCATGTGACAACAAACCAACCCTTTCGGGTCACGAACACATGGGACCATGCTCCACGGGAGTCGATAGTCAAGGGATCTTTTTGGTCTGTGCCGATTTCTCCTCATTGGGATTGTATACTTAATCCACTCACATGAAGAGTTATCGACCATTCGACTCAGCTAGATCAGAGCTACTCTCCCGTTCCTGAGGTCTGAACACGGACTCCTCAGGGCCGAAGAACGTTCGCGGCAAATAAAGTCTATAAAACATAAACTACCTTAAAGGCCTACAATGAACGGAAGAGGATTTTGGATGCTTGTTTTTCGGCACAGAATAAGCACAAATAAGTTTTCCAAATTTACTAAGGCGCTCGTTGAAATATACACATACACTATGACATCCTTGGAAAATTAATATAAATTGACAAGTTGAATACAAATATTTAGCAACGGTAAAATCCGTGCTACCATTCATCAGCTAAACTTCATCCACATTCCATAAGAATATTTATGTGGATGACCACAGTTCCTAAGGATACTTCAAATGCAAGAATACTTCCATCCGAACTAACAAGCTGATGGATACCTGATTTGACATACACAGAAAAATATACATCCCCGAGGGATGTCCAATCTCGTTGACATACTACGTCCATACCATTTGTTTTGTCTGTCTATCTCCCGTTGGATATCAAAAACTGTTGAGTGATACACAAATAAAATATAACACAGATTACCTATTTACAGTTACAATTCGAACCATTTTCCTCCAAATATCAGTATTCCCTGGGACCGAATCCCATGTCATGAAGTTAAACATTTACTTACACTAATCCAACTACCCCGGAGTGGTCATTTATCTTATATCTACCGCCACCAAATATCTGTACGTGAATAAAAAGTATACTGGAGAAATAAACATATGTTTACGTAAACCATGGAAAAGACAATAATATTGCGCGTCTCCACTAATTGGAAGACAAATGAAATAAAAATCACACGAACACAGGCTCGACAACGAACCCGTCACTTCCAACAACTACCAGTGAAAAATTCACGAAGTCTAAATTCGCGCAGAACAGTACATAACACAAAACAAGATCACACTCTGAAAAAGAAACACATATTATACACCAACACAAAGTATAAATGGCTGTATTTCATCTCGCAGCACCCGCTACTTGAGCGAGCTATCGGTCCCTACTGTGCTCTATTGAGGTTCGAACCTGAGACTCTGGTCGTCTCCATCAGGGACACTGAAAATAAAAACCCTAATTAACCTAATCATGTCAAGAACAGTCATAAATTCCTACATTGCCTTTAGATTATGGCTGGTGGATCGTGTGTGGTAATTACGTAAATATTCTGTCTTTATTCTCACAGAAGACTGCACCGTCTTAAAAAGAACACTTCTCGGCCAAACGACTTCCCTCAGCTGCCTTCTCACAAGGACCTTCCCATTCTGGGGCCATAAATCTTCCCTTCGCACAGCGGCGAGAGACCATTTAACGCACTCAATATCGGCAGCCACCGAGTCATCAAAATCATATAATCGAGCTAATGCAGGGTACACCTGCTCGAACCAGTTCATACTATCATTATGTCCTTGAATCATTTCTCAAATTAAGCCGCTATCTTATACCAAAAATCCCGTCAACTCTCCAGGAGTCTGGGGTTCAACCATACATTTCTTCCGTCGTACGTTTTTACCACAGTTACGTCAGCCTTTAACCCAAAGAACAATGTCCCCTAATCTCTCCCCCTTGAGGCGAGATTGTGTACCTGTCATATACTACCCTACTACTCGAGATATATCGGTATATAAAAATCACCGATCACATTACTTTAAGAAAATACATATAATAATAATAATAATAATAATAATAATAATAATAATAATAATAATAATAATAATAATAATAATAATAATAATAATAATATTCAGACATGATCAAACTCAACTAGAAAATCTCTACTTTATTAGCCTAGCTAATGTGTAGGGTGGGCCAGGTTTGAACCTCCGCACGTCTTTTCTCGAACGTCTTCAGTTACAGCCAAACTTATACACTAGCATGCAAAAACTAACTACTGTCTCTACTTTTATGAATTGAGTGCTGTCACTATCCCACATTAACTTCTGTATAGGCACATGTTAATGATACTGACACCTACTAATCCCTGCTCGTATTATGCAGTCACGCAGATGAAATTATGGCATTAACCTGGCCAAATTTCTATTCATTTTCCCCCTTAAATCCTTCTCAGCACTCATAACAAAAAAAATATAGTATAGCATGCGCATGCCTCCTCTAAAAGGGGTCCCAAACTCTATACATCCTTCCTGGTTCACTTCCTTCCCATATCTACTTACAAAAAACAAATTAAACAAGGGTCATCCGACCACTCCAGGTAATTAAACTATCAATTACCTCATTATTAACCCTATCTTTACAGTAACTCTATTTACAAGGGGAAATACTAACATTGGAAGAAATTAGCTCAATACTCAACAGTTTATGATGTTTTTCTGGCCCCCGCCCGAAGTTTTCAGGGGCCTGCCATCGGTGCTCACTCCATGTCGCTGGCTCGTGCAGTCCTTGGTTCTAGGAGTGTGATGACTTTGCTGGAGTAATCCATCTTCCTGGTAAACAAATCACTGCATTTATATTTACACAATCTTGCACACTTGTTGATCACTCGACACCATCCAACTTCCCCTCTATCGTTCTAGAGCGATGCTAGTTACGTGATGCTAATTATTATGGATATCTCAGCTAGTCTGTTTAGTTAAATTTAGGCGAGTTGTAAATTCATGGTCTCCTCCTTCCCAAGTCTATCGCCTCCTACGTCCGTGACTTATATCAACCGTCCTTTTCTTACTTTCTTGTCTCGATGAAATCAGATCCTGAACTTATCATTCCCCTTTACTTGGTGTTATAATCTGTTCCGGAAATCCTGCTCTCAATGTTACATGGATTTAAACTGATAGTATTTCTTCACACGATCTGATTTTCTTTGAAACAAAGTTTACCAAATCCCAAAGTTAGACTCCTCGAAGCTGAGCTCCCTTACTGCTACAGACATTAGCCTTTTACAGTCACTACCTAAGACATAATGACAAATATTCAGAGTTTACTTCGCGATCGGATGTCGCACAAATACCTCTGTCATATAGTTACATTTCCTACTATCGCTGCACACTGGAAAACACTTTTACAACTTCACTCCCGTTTCTTTGTGTCAGTTATTCAGACAAAGAAGAGGTGGACCTCGCTCGCGGACCGCACGTAGTTCCACCTTCTGAAGCTCGTTCTCGACTACTCACTCCCCCGAGAAACTGCAACAACTTATAGCCAAACCGGGAATAGGGATGGCTAGCGTGTCCTACCCCCACTCTGATTCTGGCCTTTCCTGGATAAACCAGCCTGTCGAAATTAGCAATACGCTAGACTGTGTGACTTGGATATGCACAAGTACGCTATGATATGCGGAGTTGAATATGTTCGGCGGATCTGCAGTAATTAATTAATCAGCTTGGAGGGGAAATAGGGAATCCCCAAAGGCATCTGGTTTCAGCCATCGCGTCCGTACGCTATGGGTCTTATATAACTTGTTTACCAACGCCTTTCGCTTGGAGAGTATTTTCTATCAGAACTCTTGACTTTATAATTCCACCAAAATTCAGCACACTCCTCTAACAGGTGCAGTTTTGTTAATCAAGCCTTATTTACGCCAAAAATGCATTAAATTTAGCCCGATCGCTCTGGCATCGCTGTACGCTGGCAGATGTTTTCCAATATGGAGTCGCTAAATAGTGTTCTTCTCCTGCTTCTTCTATGACGTGTGCCTAATTCGGGGATTCTTTAAGCCACCCAGTGGGCGGGTGAAGGCGCCTCTCTGGCGGGCTTCGTATTGCACAACCTGACGATACCCCCAGCATCCACACAAAGAAAGCTTGCTGCCAGCTTCCTTACCAAGCATATCACTTGAAATAAATACTAATTGTGCCGGTACGGTCACACTATATATCGCTCCAACGCCGGCGCTGTGTGGCCGCCGGATGCGAATCCCGCGTCCGCACAAGTGTAGTATGGGCGTTTGTGTAAACTAATTTTTGCCATTCCAAACTAGTTATATGTGGAAATAGGTGACTGAAGCCTATACAGTAGTAGTATCATTCATCATTCCTAAAGATATGTCACGTCTGAGCTAATGTTATTTTTCGGAATTCCTAAACGGATGTCACAAATGAACATATAAACATCGTTTTATTTTTTTGTCTATTGCTAAGTAATTTGTAAGCGATATTCTGGAACAATATTAAGCATTAAATTTCATGGTATTCTAACGAAATAACAATGTTTATGTTTCACTCAGAAGCAATGTCAAACGCTGTGTGGTACCGTACGGTACCAGGCCCCCCTTTAGAAACCAACCATCCTACTTTCAGAAATATTACTTTTAAATGTACTCTAACATGTGAATGCCGGGAATATTAAATAAAAATAAAAAAATCGAAAATTGAAAACTCCGGCGTTGCGGGGTTATTTAGGTTTCTGTACAATTTCCTGCAGGAGCAGTATGCCCATAAGGAGGTTTATTTCAGCCTTGTTTGTCGTGACCAAGTCTTGGTCTCAACTTCTTCGTTTCATCGTACTAAACTGGGTTTTATGTGCAATTTCCTGCTGGGTATAAAGGTTTGTCTATTCTGGCATATTTCCTCATCAAAATATAATTAAAATATTTCGCTCTCTTAATTTCCCTAAAAACTGTCTGGATCAAAGCGGAACCATCTTTATCCATTTTCATTCTAAGTTGATGAGGGAGTTGGACTGGTTGGAATATTATCAGCATTATCGTCACTAACGTCCCTGTCATAATCGCTACTTGAACTGAAATCGAACACGTGTTGTTTCTTTCGAGTCTGCTACTCCTTCGCGTCAGCTGAACCCGAACCCTGTACATTCGAGCCTGCAGTACTTGTTCCTGGCAAATTCCGGTCACTTACGATTTCTCCTTCGGCAGAACTTACTTCACTAAGATCACTATCCTCCCCACTAAATTCCAATATGTTGTTCGTAATGGCCCGTAAAGAATCCTCCTGTAACGATGGGGGCCGGTAGTTCCTTTTAGACATGTGATAATGTAAGAAAAATAACGTAATAGAACCCTGGTCTCTGCATTTTATAAGGAAATCATGAATTGCACATGCGTATGATAAAATGATGCGTAACTCGCGCTAGACACACTCACCTGTCATGAAGGAGGAACTCAAGACTGGGGATAATAAATTAGGTCAAAGTTCTGATGTGTCATCAGAGAAGTCTGTTTAGATCTCCAGAAATCCCTTCTACAGCAATATTATTGCATCCAAGGGACGACAAGGCGACGAGATAATGCTTCAGCGCGAGGCTATTAGATATTAGGTCGTTCTTGCCCGGAGGTAAGTTGCATTATTTATGATGCAACTCGTGGATGACACATTGGTGTTTGAAGAATATAGTCAGTGTTGACAACTTGGCGACTTTGTCGCTAGATCTAGGGACTTTCAGATACTTCTGACGACAAAATATAAATTTTAGCGACTAGCAACAAATTCAGCGACTTCTAAAAAATATCCATTTGATGACAAAACTAGCTTGTTTTCCTTTTAAGAGATTGTTTCCATTACAATTTAAAATATCATCGTTTTCTCAATGAAATCGGGAAGTCCTGTTTTATCATGATCCTTTGAGATCACGTAATCAGTGTTCTCTTGTCAGGGGAGACCCTCATCCAATCGACAACCAACTGAAACTGTCAACTAGAGTTTAGGTTTTTAATAGTGAAGTATTCATGTATATGAGGATATGGGAGATATTGCTGTCGTTATCGCGAGACGGGTATCAGTTATATCAGTGGTTAATTTCGGAATTTACAAGTGAATTTTATACACGCAAAGTAAGATGTCTAAGCATTTTCAGACGCAGAAAAGTTAAGTTCAATTCGGGATTTATTATGAAGTGTAAAATCAATATAGGAAATTTAAATTTAGCGACATTTCTAAAGACGTTTAACGTTTCGTTTAGCGAGAATCTTAGACATTTTTCATGAAGTTAGCGACTGAATACCATTATGAGTTGACAACGCTGAACATAGTTGAAAAAATCACACCAGAGGGCAGACTCGTCCAGGAGATGCTGCTGAAAAAGAAATAAACCTCTGCAGGCAGACAACTTAAAAAAACCTGCCGATATATCCACGTTCCCCGCCGAGTAAGCGACTTGTAGGCGCGGAGCTCGCCACATCGGCCATCGAACGGGCTCAGTCCACCGCACTGAGTCAGGATCGAACTTGCCATCTTGAGCTCAGAAGTCCAACGCTCTGCAGTTTGAGCTACTCATCCCGGCCCACTAAAATAAATTCATATCCACGTCCCAAGGCGGTGCGCCTAATTTTAGGCAGACCTCCAATGTAGTCGAGTTCTGCAACTTAAAATGGCGTATGGCTTTTAGTGCTAGGAGTGTCCGAGGACAAGTCCGGCTCGCCAGATGCAGATCTTTCGATTTACGTCCGTAGGCGACCTGCGCGTCGTGATGAGGATGAAATGATGATGAAGACGACACATACACCCAGCCCCCGTGCCAGGGGAATTAACTAATTATGGTTAAAATTCCCGACGCTGCCGTGAATCGAACCCGGGAACCCTGTGACCAAAGACCAGCACGCTAACCATTTAGTCACGGAGCTGATAGGGACGGGAATGGGACCCGAGCCCCCGAGGACAGCAGGTAATGGCTAATACAATAAAACCTGCTCAAAGCGGAACTTAAATAAAGCAGAAACTTGTCCACTACAGAATATTTCCTCTGTACTGGCAAAGCTTACGGCGTTATAATGTTCTTACTTTTGTATAATGCGGAATCTCCTCAACGGGGAAACGGAAACGAAAAATGAAAGGATTCTTTAAAATCTACTAGTACAATGCGGAAAATATTCGGAACTGATGTAGTCCTACGTACAATATTTGTGCACTTCTGGTGCTGATATAATCAAAGTCATCGTTTGGACAAAATGACGCTCGTGTTTGGAAAGAGTGATAATAGGGATGGTGGAACTAATGAAGTGCTTAAAAATGCATCTGCAATATCCAACTTGGTGTCAAGCAGGGAACGTTCCTTGAGAGGCAGAGATGAACAACTTACGACACTACATTTTTGTATCAGATGATACCCTTCTAGCAGTGAGAAAGGTCGAGAAAGAGGAGGCGACGGAACAAGGAGAAGAGCATGAAGACGAAGATCAAAACAAGATCCGAACCCTCGAACAAGCCTACAGTGGTTTTGTGATGTAAATCAATTTGCCATTACATCTCTTCCACTCTTCTTCAACTAATGTACTCAGCATAGGACTGCATTCAGAAGATATGATTAGAAAGAAGAGGAGAAGAGAAGAAGTTTCTTTGTTTGTTCTGTAGAATGCTATTTTTTTTGCTAGTTGCTTTACGTCGCACCGACGCAGACAGGTCTTATGGTGATGATGGGATAGGAAAGGGCTAGGAGTGGGAAGGAAGCGGCCGTGTCTTTAATTAAGGTACAGCCCCAGCATTTGCCTGGTGTGAAAATGGGAAACCACGGTAAACCATCTTCAGGGCTGCCGACAGTGGGGTTCGAACCCACTATCTTCCGGATGCAAGCTCACAGCCGCGCGATTCTAACCGCACGGCCAACTCGCCCGGTTGTAGAAGAATGCTTATTGTTGTGAATTAGGGTATAGAGTTTTATGATGGATATAACGTACAGTATATCCAGTGTTCTGCAACAGTATAACATAAATGCCAAAATGAATAGCCTATACCGTATACCATTCTATATGTAACAATAATAACAAATCAGCGTCCTGCAGTATTACGTACCGGTAGGAGCCAAGCGCCGTGCGTAGACAGATCCAGGTAAGCTCAATGTAATATTTAAATTTATTTACGGTGTATGACTCAACAATGCCTGGAACACTATACTTTTATAAACGGTTGAATTAATCATTCCTTTAACCTGATTAAAAGAAGATGAGGTATCAGAATTTCCTAACACCTCAAACAGGATTTGCAAAGAAAGAAATGTGAAGATTTAAAAAAAATCGAAGATATTCGGAAACTGATTAAATGCATTAAAGGAAAAGATTTTTTTTTTGCTAGTTGTTTTTACGTCGCACCGACACAGATAGGTCTTACGGCGACGATGGGACAGGAAAGGGCTAGAAGTGGGAAGGAAGCGGCCGTGGCCTTAATTAAGGTACAGCCCCAGCATTTGCCTGGTGTGAAAATGGGAAACCACGGAAAACCATTTCCAGGGCTGCCGACAGTGGGGTTCGAACCTACTATCTCCCGAATACTGGATACTGGCCGCACTTAAGCGACTGCAGTTATCGAGCTCGGTCAAGGAAAAGACACACAACTCTTGTTTACAAGGAGATATTGAAGTGGCCAACTGCAAGTAGTGATGATTCAGTTGTGTTGTGATCTGAACATGTTTTGAAACAAGGCTTTTCTTTTGAAAAAATCTTAGCATCGTAACGATAATCATATATTTTTCCTGTAGTGTGATTTCTCCTCAATTCGGGTGATTTATCATGTAATAAAATAATAAAAAATTAATTTAGTACACTTTGTGTTCATTTTCACTGATTTGATCAATAAATAAACATTCTGTGGTAAAAATATATGTTTTTCAAGAGTACGCTACCTGAAATAAATGTTCAATTCCGACAGTGACAGGAGAAAGGAACTGTTATTTAAAAAATAATAATTTCTCTAATCCCTCATTAAATATATCGGTTCTCCTAAGTGCGTAATAATCGCGATAAGTCATATAACAAATGGTAAAATATTAATTTGTTCAGTGGAGCATTTTATTCACAATTTAGTTTGTTTCTCTTGTAAACTTTTTAAAAAATACGTAGGTCCTTATTCCACCGACCGATTCAATTGCCTGGTGTAAAAATGTGAAACCACGGGAAACCATCTTCAGGGCTACCGACAGTGAGGTTCGAACCCACTATCTCCCGAATGCAAGCTTACAGTTGCCCGCCCTTAACCGCACGGTGTCGTGCCAGATGCTATATTTCCGCGTGCGACTGGTGTCACTAGCGACCGCATAATCAGTAACCGTGCCGGAGACCACCAGCGTCGACAACCCAATTTTCATTCATTAAGGTAGGTCATCATCCAAGATAAGGTAAGCTAAATCAAAAACCAGAAAAGTTAGAAAACAGGCCAAAAATGAGTAGCACTGCTTACCGGGCAGGGAATGAAATTGTTCTATTCAAATAGCGAACTACCATAACCGCAAACCCTGCACGACATTTAATTATGTACACTAAATTAGTCGTCGGGAAATACAGCCTATATACTGTAAGTCTTTACGGAGAACAATTCCAACAATTCCATGAAAGGTTTATAAATAATAATCAGTACATTTCTATGACGAAAGTTTTAATAAAACATGCATAGGCGTACATCATGTCACACACAAAGGTAATAAAAACAAGTCAAGAACTCGTTGTTGAAAAATAAATCAGTGCACGTATTGTATAAATGGGAATATCATAAATCGAGATATTCCTTCTCCAGAGGAAGGATAGATAGGTCATAAATAATGTAAGAGATATTTTAAGATTAAAACCCAAAACATTTTTTTTCTTTTCTTTGGTGGGGTGTGTACAAGCAGGTAATTCTATCACAGTCTAATATATACAGTCGCGAAGCTCTGATGATATTTTTCATCCCCTGCGACTACAGCTCTCCATGTGACGAGGTAGAGGCAACTTGCTAGCAGAGAACAGGGAACGAATTACCAGTACAGTATAAAATGGTCATAATTTCTGAACCATTCATGCAAATAATGTCCTGACAAGGTTATTGTAATCCTTATAAAATGTGTAGGAGGTCGAACAATTTATTTCGATGGGGAGTTCGAAGATAATATCGAAATATTTATTTAATCTATAGGAATTATTTTTCTTTACCGCGGATTATAATATAAAATCGTTTCTAGAGGGCAACCGGTTCGAAATAGGTATATACCATCGCGGACTTTTTTGTAGAGGTTTCTATGCTCTACAATTCTTACGCTTACACTTCGGGTCTATCGTTGACAGTTCAGGCAGCGTAAGCCAAGAAAACAAGCGACCGACCGACATCGAACCTGCCAAGTTGGGCTAATAAGGCCAGCGCAGCGCTCTACCATGGTCGTCACTTGCGTTACGGCTACTTCAGGAGATGACTGGGTTTGAAGCCTCCGACGGCCATGCTCGAAAATAGTCTTTTGTGGTTTCCCATTCCCATCTCCAGACAAATGCCTGGATGGTACCTTTCTCAAGGCCATGACCATTTCCTTCCCATTCCTACCCCGTACAATTACACATACACCCTGACATTGTGGTACATGAGCTCACTCGCATGGTGTGCACAGGATAAAGCAGCAATAGATATGGCGAGCCGAACGTCCTCAGACACTACCGGTACAAGCCAGGCGCTAGAAAGTAAAATATGAAAACTTTCAAGGTATTTATTCAAATACTTTGAAGTTTCGTGAGATCATGTCACATGTCCCATTGTATACAGCGTGAAACGTAACTCATGCACCAAATTAACACAAGTAATAGATGTTGGAGAGAGGATCACAGTGCCGTAATTTTTTTTTTGTTTGGTAGTTGTTTTGCGTCGCACCGACACAGATAGGTCTTACGGCGACGATGGGACAGGAAAGGGCTAGGAGTGGGAAGGAAGTGGCAGTGGCCTTAATTAAGGTACAGCCCCAGCATTTGCCTGGTGTGAAAATGGGAAACCACGGAAAACCATTTTCAGGGCCGCCGGCAGTGGGGTTCGAACCTACTATCTCCCGAATACTGGATACTGGCCGCACTTAAGCGACTGCAGCTATCGAGCTCGGTTGCCGTATTTTTCACGTCTGTAGTATGCACAGTTAAGCTCAGACCTAAAGGAGACGATACGAGCTGCTCGACTAAGCGGTATGTTCCGAGCTGTCAGTAGAGAGGTTGTGTGGAATAGACATTAGTAGACGAAACGAGTGGGATTTTTACAAGTAGGAAAGATCATAATATGAAGACGAAGTTGGGATTCAAATTGGGACAATTATTCGTTTATAGGAAGAAGAGTTACGGATTGGAATAATTTAACAAGGGAAATATTATATTCTTCTTCTTCTTCTTCTTCTTCTTCTTCTTCTTCTTGTAGTGCTTTCTCCATTACTGATAGTTGGCCACGATCACAGCGAAGTCTGTACGATGTTCGGCTGTCCTCATCAGTCTATTAGAGTCTCGTCTAGTCCTGTCCAGTCCCGTAAGTTTCTCAGCCAAGAGCATTTCCTTCGACCGCGAACCCTGCGTCCATCAATTTTACCCTGCAGAGTAGGTTGTATTTTCCATTCCTCATAGTATGGCCAGGGTAGACTTTCTTTTCTTGACTGTACACATCAACATTCGTTCCCTCATCATGCGTTTGAGTACGGTACATTGGAGACGTGGTGAGTCCACGAGATCCGTAACATCCTTCGGAACACCCACATCTCGACCGCATTTATTCTGTTAACGGTGTTACATTTCGGAGTCCATGTTTCAGCACCGTACAGAAGAACTGAATATGCACGGCATCTGACGAAGTTGTGACGTGTCTCCAAGCTGAGGCTTCTGTCACACAGTAGATTCCTCATTTTCAGAAAGCAAGTGCGAGCCATTTCTATTCGTACACGCATCTCTAAATCCGAGTCTAAGTCCTCAGTAATCCAGCACTTGTTCAACTGGTTCCGCATAAATGGTCATACGAATGTGAGTGCTTCGTGTTTTGTAAATGGCCATCACCTTGGTCTTGTCGGTGTTAATTTTGAGACCAAATTCATCCCCTTCTGCTACAATTCTATCTACCAGACGCTGAAGACCTTAAGTGCTGTCAGCCAAGATGGCAGTGTCATCTGCGTATCTCAGATTGTTGATCAGCCTACCGTTAACTTTTACTCTATCTTGCGCTTCTTGAAGAGCAGCTCGGAAGATCTGCTCAGAATACAGATTAAACAGCAGGGGAGATAATACGCATCCTTGCCGTACTCCCTGTTTGATCCTAGTAGCGCGGGTCTCGAAATTTCCAATTCTTTGCTGGCAAGATGTAGTGTTTACAGTGCGCTATGTCTTCTGGTATGGGCTAGAATAAAATTGTTACTTTCATTGACCTGTCTCTGTCTCTTCCTTGGCTTTGACAATATGAAAGTGGCTGAGGTATGAGTGACGCTAGTAATGCCATTCCTTATGCAGCCAGTCCCTGCTATGAATGGTGTGAAAATGTCGCCCATAGGGTCGGTTGGTGCAGGCATTTCAGTGGGTTTGGCAGACTGATGTGCAATAGCAACTTCTGGCTCGGTGAGGAAAGCAACGGGAAACTACCTCACTTCTCATTTCCCTAGTACGCCTGCTCAGTGACACCTAGGCCATCTATGACAGCTAATGGTGAACCTGTTGAGGATCCAACCAGCCTTCGGGCTGAATACCCAACATACATACATACACACTGAAGCTTCTTGACAAAATGTTCGATAAATTTCCAAATTGTCTGAAATTATTTAAGAAAATACTAGGTAAACAACAGACAGGGAATCTGCCATTTGGGCGACTGCCCTAAATGCAGATCAGTGGCGACTGACTGACTGGTCGTATGCGGCACGATGCTTAATTCACTCGGTCGTTAGAGGCACGATTTTGGCGTGGTTACATCCGGCACGGTCGCTTCTGGCACGTAACCAATCGCACGGCCAACTCGTTCCGCAAACATTCAAAACAAAGATTTCACAGCACATCAAAATAAAATAAATGATACGAATATCCAAAAGTTCTAAAAGCAATTCCTGAACATACGGAGGCGAAGTCGCAGACTGTGTTATTCCTCACTTCTTCAATATTCATAGCCAAGTGAGGCAATGTGCGTTTCAGCAAGGAACGCTTTAAATATAAAATTGGTGTACATAAACAAGGAGCTGGTGTGTGTCGCTCAATTAATAACGATAATTGTCTTTTTATGCACAAGAGATAAAGATACTTCCATTAACAATGTATGTGTTTTAGAGGGGTACACACGAGCCGAGATAACCAAATCATTTCGCGGTGAAATTGATTAGTAATAGAATTCACGGTAACATTATGAAATGACTGTACATTTAACGTTAAATTTCCTTCAAAGGTGAGAGTAAAGATCATAGATGAGTGTTACGACAGGATGTGGCGAATCTCTGTGACAGCTGAAGTAAGCACTTAGCGACATAATCCAGTCATTGGCTTCATTCAGAAACCGTTACAAATGAAGAACAGCCATGTCTTTTCTGGTATTTATGTAGTATTTGCATCATCCGCAGTATAAAACGTGGGCCAACCATGTCTTAAGTGATCAGTGTGCTCCTGCTCCACCATGGCTACATTACAGGTAGGCTACACAGCTTGTCAAATCCTTGATGTATAATGTCAGTAGGGTGTACATGTTGAAGAGGATGACGTCCTGCGCGATTAAACATTTCTTGATTAATTATAATAGAGCTGGAGTTATATGTACGAATAGGCAGTAGCGGCGATAAGGGGAGAAAACATATTTGTATTCCATTTTAGCCAGCTGAAACTAGGAATTACAGGAATTCGAAACAGACTTTAAACGTACTACATGTATGTAACGCGACCTAATACGTTGAAAGTCTGTTTCGATTACAATGCGGTCGTGAAAATTCAATATTCAATTACAGGAATTATTAAAAAAATCAATTTATACAAGCCTTGTTGTCTTATCAGCTAATTCTTTCCTTATTTTCTTTAATTATTAACAAAATTAATAACGGTAATAAGCATAAAATGTCGTTTGTCGCGGCTAACCGATTTGTATAACGCCACAGCAAGTATTGCCCGGCTCCCTGGCTAAATGGTTAGCGTGCCAGCCTTTGGTCACAGTGATCCCGGATTCGATTCCCGGCAGGGTCGGGAATTTTAACCATAATTGATTACTTTCGCTGGCACGGGGGCTGGGTGTATGTGTTGTCTTCATCGTCATTTCATCCTCGCACGACGCGCAGGTCGCCTACAGGCCTGCATCTGGCGAGGCGAACTTGTCCTAGGCCACTCCCGGCGCTAAAAGCCGCACGCCATTTCTTTACAGCAAGTATTGGAGACTCTTGCATGTACGGTGAGGAAGGGTAGCAGAAGGGTATAATTTTTTGCCAAGGACATGGACACAGGTGTGATTCACCCGCTTGCCGCGCGCATTCGTCAGTCTGACAGTCTCTTTAGTGTCAGTTTGTTAGTGTGTAGTCAAATACTAAATGAATTTTAACTGTGTAATCGCACCGTACTTCTATTTAATTGCAATACATGTTTAATATTGTTCCTTTGGTGAGAGTTTTATTGTATAGTATTGAATCAAAATCTCACAAAAATATTTTATTACTGCACTTAAGTTTGTAAACTGTCACCGTCTACCTTTCTGTGTAAATTCGCTCAGAGAGCATCAAAACATCAATTTTTTCAGTTTTGGAGCACACTCTCTCTCTCTCTCTCTCTCTCTCTCTCTCTCTCTCTCTCTCTGACAGCTATATCCCATAAACCCGGGTACTTTCAGTTGTCTGCACTTTTTTGGCCCCACCCCACAATTTCAATTGCCAGTCGCCGCTACTGCTAAGAGGTTAATAATAATAATAATAATAATAATAATAATAATAATAATAATAATAATATGTTTGATGGCGCTTCCGTACCCGGTAGGCACACTTACGATGCATCCACACGGAGACGCTTTCGCTACGTTTGTTAATAAACACGGTTAACCATGCTCTTGAACATTTTTTTACTGTTAATAGACAAAACAGGTGATCGCAAACTTTTCGGCCATGTTTATAAACAAAAAGAAATGTTGGCAGCGGTATTTGGACGGATCAAGTTGAGTTCTGTTTCCTGTTTTGTTATTTCATTCCGCTTGTCATACTAAATTTGCATTTTCTGATGTATTCGGACAATTTTCTTTAATTTGGTTTATTTTATAAACGTTTCTTTTTTCGTCCCTTTTAATATGTGTAAAGGTTTGTATTAGAGTGTTTGTAATAAGGTATGTGTAATATATTATGTTGAACTGTGTAAGATACGGTTCATCAGAATAGCAGGCTTTATAGCGTGAGTCACACCATGTAGATAATAATAATAATAATAATAATAATAATAATAATAATAATAATAATAATAATAATAATAATAATAGTTATAAAATATCTATAACTTTAGTGAATGAAAATTTTCATTAACTTTTCGTGTCTTCGCTAACATCTGGATTCGCGCATGCGCAAAGACGCAGTTGGAGCATTCAAATGCTTTACACACTTCAGGCACTATAACTGGAATTGTTTCGTTTGATACTCTAGATCAGGCATGTCAAGATCACGAGGTGACTGACAGTTCTGCGTGCTCGAGAAACAGCTGTTACGAGTGCTACCCCAGGACGTTATCAGATAGCTCAATCCTGGAGGGGTGTACATTACACGTTCAATACATGTACAATGCATGCAAAATTATATTCCTTCATATAAGGACGTCCATTATGAAATGTGTTCAACAATGTAATCACCGTGTACCAGACAAATAAATAATTACTTTAAAGGTTGCCATAAGCAATAAAGTACAACCTAATAGGCATTTACATTTTAAGGGCTTAACATGCTTAGCGCTTCTGTGAACAATTATGAAGCAGAATCATACCGAACACTGTGCCACTACTACATCGCTTCCGTAGCAAAACGCCTTGTTTTTATTGTATAAATTTAAACAAAATACAATAGGCTATGATACAAGTAGTATCTCTTCAAGCAACCATGTTGCTGCAACAGTAATGAAATGAAATGGCGTATGGCTTTTAGCGCCGGGAGTGTCCGAGGACAAGTTCGGCTCGCCAGATGCAGGTCTTTTGATTTGACTCCCGCAGGCGACCTGCGCGTCGTAATGAGGATGAAATGATGATGAAGACGACATATACACCCAGCCCACGTGCCAGCGAAATTAACCAGTTAAGGTTAAAATTCCCGACCCTGTCGGGAATCAAACCCGGGATCCCTGTGACCAAAGGCCAGCACGCTAACCATTTAGCCATGGAGCCGGACGATGCAACAGTACACAAATATCAACACACACTAACAAATTACTGTGTCAATCCTTATAGCCACAGTCTATGCAGCTGTATGTTTCAATCATTACTTGTAGACCAAAGCAGGTAACTGGAGTCGTTCACCACTAGGCAAACGCAGCCCTGTCAGCAACGTGGGGAAGTACAAGTCGACTGAGGCGAAGAGACTTGCGCCCTCGTGCATAGGTACTGTATTTCTAGCACGGACATTGCAGGGGCGTAACGAATGTAATACGGGCCCCTCTGCAAAAATTAAAATTCGGGCTCCCTCAAATAAAGTGTGAAACCTATGAATAAAACCAAACTCCATGGCGTAACAGCCCCGAAGGGTAATGGCCTACCAAGCAAACCTATAACTAAAATTAAATCATAGCAGGAAGAAGTAATGCAGTGTATTGTGAATTTATGTAAACAAAGGGATTATTCAAAAATTTCAAAGAAAAATATTTAATGGGTCTTAAAATTGCATGCGAGCTTAGACTTGATGCCGTCCTGGTCGGAACATCCAACTCATCAATAACATCACAGGGAAAATAAATTAAAATTACCAGTCTATTCCCTGACAGGCTTACAGGACGTGTGTGCGTGTAGAGATGAGCGTAAGTGGTATTTCAGAATATCTGTGACCAGCGTATCTGTGATACAAAACTATCTGTGACTTTTATCTGTGATTCAGTCACAGGAAGCACGAGCATAGGATTATCACGCTCGCTCTTTGGTCGCGGGCGGTCAGTATTGGACATTGGAGATGATAATGTCGGGTAGTATTTTTCGGAAGATTCAGGACATTAGAAGTGGGAAAAATATTCACATTTATAATTTGAAGTTTTAATAATGTACAGGGAAAATAATTGTTAACATGATGCGCAATAAATTAACACACGGTTTATGATTACCCGTGTCTTGTCTCCGGGTTACCAATTATTTACAGTACTTAATGTAGGTTTAAACATAAAATGACTGGAAGTAATGCATTTAGTACGATGATTCTTCCCATATACAGGTTTATTCAGCAATGCTGTCCACCTCAAATAACTCTTGAACGGTTAAACATATTCACATTTTGTTTTCACTTTCAGTAATGGTACCAAAGGCTATAATCGGACTTGCAGAACTATTTGAAGTGTTACTATTTTCTGAGATCATGTTACTAACTTAGCTTTCTTAACAAGCACCGCATCATTTGGTACACATGGCCTTAAATCTATAAACATTACAAATAAAGCACTATGAGTATTTTGAAAATCGGAGAAGTACTTCTCGAAATAATATGATGTTTTCGAACGTGCTTCATTTGCGAGCCGAGGACTAACCTGTTCGATTCGCGCTGTCTATGAAACATGAGCTAGCTGTTGACATACAGAGTTGCTAGATATATATTCTCTCTACTGTGCTCATAAATGCACTACCGGTATGATAAAATGTAGGCCTATTATTTAACACATTTAATATCGCCGCAGGTAAATGAAAAACGGATGTAGACCTTGAGCTACAGCAGATAACATAGTCCTGTGAACATGATCAAGTACCCACACAACTTCAACGATATTTTGTCACAGATACTTCTGTGTCAGGGTATCTGATATATCGGTGACAAAGTACCAGGCTATGCGCGTGGGATGATCAGTCTCTGATAAGCCTTCCGAAAATAACATGAACTCATGCTCCGCATGTAAGAGTCATGCACTCAAATGCCATTACTTAGGAAATGCATAGATTAATATAGGTACTGCATCACGCACCCATGCGTTTACGCAAAGCGCAATGCTAGTGTTTACTCGATTGATTGATTGATTGATTGATTGATTGATTGATTGATTGATTGATTGATTGATTGATTGATTGATTGATGCTTGTTGTTTGAAGGGGCCTAACATGTAGGTCATCGGCCCCTAATGGTACGAAATGAGACTAAATGAAATAACAAATTAAAAACCCAAAATCCTCCACTGACCACAATTCAAAACGTGAGGACGAAGAATGGATGGATGGATGGATGGATGGATGGATGGATGGATGGATGGATGGATGGATGGATGGATGGATGGATGGATGGATATGAATTTGAAACGGTCAGTGGAACCGACCCACAGTGCCTCATATGCACAGAAGCTGGCGTAAAACAATAGTATTATTGCTTCTATAGCAAAATACTGAATCGGTGATGCTTGTAGTCGAAAGCAGTCCAAAATCCAAGTCATCGGCCCCTCACAATGGTTCTTATCGTTAGAAAAGTAGAACCATGGTATTTGTCATGTTGCGGTACTAATCAAGAGTAGCGTAGACTCGCGGTATTCCACACATTATGATACTACTCACAGGTAATGAAATTTGCACATGAATTACAGACCTACTGTGTTTCGCATATTGCGGCGCCATTGACAGGCAACGCAAACCTATGGTGTTCCTCACCTAAGTGTACTAACCGCAGGGACTCGTACTATCCCGTGGTGTTCCTCATATAGTGGGTACTAATCATAGGCAAGCCAGAGCCATGGGTGACGTCATCCCATGGTGTCGCTCATATAGTGCTACTAATCACATGTACTGTAAAAGCCGTCGCGCTCTCGTTTGCTACTAATCACAAACCTATTTCGTACCTAACATAGTGGTACTACGCGCAAGGAAAAGCGACCCATGGTGTTCCCCGCGTGGTGGTACTAATTTCAAGTAGTTTCATGGTTCTAATATAATAATCCCTTCGTCGCCCCTTTTAGTCGCCTCTTACGACAGACAGGGGATATTCTTCGTCTGCGTCCCCCACCCACAGGGGGTAGTGTTTACTTGACTCACCTAATTTATCAAGTCATAAATTAAACACCACCAGGATTATTATATATTATTTCATATACCGTATATATATTTGCGAAAGTCTCCGTGGCTCAGACGGCAGCGCGTCGGCCTCTCACCGCTGGGTTCCGTGGTTCAAATCCCGGTGAGATTTGTGCTGGATAAAGTGGAGGCGGGACAGGTTTTCTCCGAGTACTCCGGTTTTCCCTGTCATCTTTCATTCCAGCAACACTCTCCACTATCATTTCATTTCACCTGTCCGTCATTAATCATTGCCCCAGAGGAGTGCGACAGGCTTCGGCAGCCGGCACCGTTCCTATCATCGCCACAAGAAGGGGGCTTCATTCATTCCATCATTTACTGGAAAACAGGTGTAGGTTTTTATGTATTTGTGAAGAGTCTACGGGGCCCCTTAACGGCCTGGGCCCGCCTGCATTGCAGGCCCTGTAGGCCCTAATGTCACGCACCTGGGGACTGCGCTTACAGCGGGTAAGCTTTGGCATCAGTGCTCTAGACAAGTACAAAAGTGAAGTGTACGAGTCACACCACCTGCCAGAAATCTTGAAGTTATACCTAGCCTGGCATTAATGGAGATGGCTTTCCGATAATTTGTATCAATTTCTTGCAATTTCAGTACCAATTACTATCCGCAAGACGAAATGAAAGTCATGTAGGGACTAGGGACATTCTCAGAAAATTGTGAAAGCCTGCTGCATCATGAATTAAATGTTCTGACATACTGTACATGTTCTCTACAAACTTAAATCTGAACGCCTTTCCAGTATTTGTCTTTGCCACACTTCGCGAGTGAGCTTTTATCTAATTGTGTCCGACATTTGATTACATTTTAAATATCAACAGGTTACAAAGCTCTCTGTACAGGAGCTGCACTTGCAAAGTTTGTCATTTTCGGCGTGATAATTAAAAGTAAGAAATATTTATGTATGAGGGACATCTATTACTGTAATTTTTTTTAAAGCTTAATACTGTTACGAATAATATTTTTTTAAAGAAAGTGTCTGTGGTATATTCTGTGTAATTATATTTTCATTTAAAAGCTACATGCAAGTAAAGACATTTCCGTACAGGCTATGAAGGCCCTTGGAGGGCTGGAAGGTAAAGGCTTCCACTATCCGTAGCCTCGGCACTTGGGGTGAAGTGGTTAGCTTTACCGCCCGGCCGCCTTTGCCCGCAGGAATTAACCTGATGCTTTGTTTTTCGACTGCCTGACGGGGAATCGAACCCACGTCCTTCCGGGTGAACCAAGCACGTCTTAACCACCTTACATAGCCTACATAATACACAAACAGATACATTATTTTCAAATATTGAATTTACTGGTCTTAGAGACCGGATGGCTCTCATAATATCTAGGAGAGGGATGGCTCTATTGCAGCGGTAATTTCGATGTTGACTAGGCTTTAGGGATGAGAAAAATAATATAAAAATAATGTGCAACAATACCTTAAGTAGGCTAGTAGAAAGGAGAGATTCTTCCTATATGCTTGCCAGGTACCCACTATACCGCTCCTAGAAGTCCTCTTACTTACAAAGAAGAATTAAAACCGAGACTGTAAATCAGCTGAATGCTACCATGTGCTGTGTTTTTATTGGTCGGTTAAGGTTCGTGTCGTGTTCCTATTCGCCGGCCAAGTTTCGTATTGTCTCCAATAGAGCTCGCATCGTCTGCAAGTACAGGGCTGTCATATTCGGTAAAAGTAAGAGAACCGCCAATCTCAAAATTCGGTAAGTTAAACGTAAGAACACCACGAATTTGAAAGTTGTCATGGCGTGTGCTGGTTGTGAGTGTTCTATACGCGACTTCATACCCTGAGTATTCACCGATTTTTTAATAAGTCACGGCATTATAAAGCGAATTATTCTCTGTGGACCGAGAGAGTTAGCCGTGCAATGAGGAGCGCGCAACTGTGAGCTCGCAATCGGGAGACAGTGGGTTCGAACTCCACTGTCGGCAGCCCTGAAGATGATTTCCATGGTTTCCCAGTTTCACACCAGGCAAATGCTGGAGCTGTACCGTAATTAAGGCCACGGCCATTTCCTTCCCATCGTCGCCATAAAACCTATCTGTGTCGGTGCGGCATAAAGCAAGTTGTAAAAAAATGTAAAAAAATAGCAGAGCTTGAAAATAACACGAACATGAAATTTAAAAAAGCAGATGATTGGGATGAATTCTGGATATCAATTCAAGAATATTTTTGGTATTTGCCTAAACGGGCTCTAGTGGTTTTGTGGCATTTTCCGAACACACATTCCTACGAAGCAGGATTTTCTATGATTATCAATATCAAAGCAGTGAAAAATAGCAGTTTAAGAAATGCAGTTACATTTATCCCATATTCATCAGTCGCCCGCCTGTGTTGTCTTTCAAAAGAATAATAATAATGTTATTTGCTTTACGTCCCACTAACTACTTTTTAAGGTCTTCGGAGACGCCGAGGTGCCGGAATATAGTCCCGCAGGAGTTCTTTTACGTGCCAGTAAATCTACCGACACGGGGCAGTCGTATTTGAGCACCTTCAAATACCACCGGACTGAGCCAGGATCGAACCTGCCAAGTTGGGGTTAGAAGGCCAGCGCCTTAACCGTCTGAGCCATTCAGTCCGGCTCTTTCAAAAGAAGACTAATTCCATTACACATGGTAAGCATTCCCATTTCCGGAACAACTTCCTCAGATGATTCCGGTTCTCGTTGATTACCTTGCTATTTGGCCCTGTGGCGATATAAATTCCTCTTCATAAATTATAAAATCATAAAATCATAACCCGTGTTGTAAAGATAACCCATTTCTTCGGAGTATATTTTAGAAATTGGCGTGTCCTCGTCGCGTGCTCTCTTCTTCGCCTGTTTGAATGAGCATCAATCGGAGGTCCACATTGGTACTCGCTTCAACACAGCACTTCATCACGTTGGTTTTTAATTGATCTTCGGCAACGTGTCAATTTCTCTTTTAAACAGCACTACGCTACAGTCCCGTCTTCTTTGGTCTTTTTTTTTTTTAACGCTGTATGCAAATTCTTGGTATATAGTGGGCATAGGCGTAATTCGGGAGTGGCAGTTGCCACACCAATATCTTGAAAGAAACCCAATTATCATAATATTACACATTTAGGAATATATATTTTACAAGTACGTTTCCCGTTACTCTGCTTAATTTAGCTCAATGAAAGAGAATGATCGTTGCAAAATTTTATAGTATATAATGTTGATAGAAATATTTTTATTAATGTTCAGTTTTACCTTCCTCCCTCAGTTCAATTGTAATGTCGCTAAAAAGTCCCGAAAAATGCTGACGGATGGCCGCCGAACACCACGGACTGTGGGCTGCGTCTCTACGCGACTGTCTCGATGATCAGATGTTTAGGTGTTTGTTTCGTACATCTCCTGTAGCTATGTATATTTGGTGGATGTTCCGTTTTCCTGTATTCTTCAATACTTTTAATAGCTAACCAGTATGCAAACCCTTTACTGTATTTATTGTCTTAGGATTAATATGTGCCAGTTTACGTTAACGTTCATTACTACACTTTATGTCAAAATTGATCTATATATAGAAACGTTTTTTCAGACTTGACTAACACTATTGATTGTAGTTGTAAATAAATAATGTCCGCCTCTGTGAAGTAGTGGTTAGCGTGATTAGCTGCCACCCCCGGAAGCCTGGGTTCGATTCCCAGCTCTACCACGAAATTGGAAAAGTGATACAAGGGCAGGAACGGGGTCCACTCAGCCTCGGAAGGTCAACTGAGTACAGATGGGTTCGATTCCCACCTCAGCCATCCTCGAAGTGGTTTTCCGTGGTTTTCTACGTCTCCTCCAGGCAAATGCCCCGATGTTACCCACCTTAATGCCACGGCCACTTCTTTTCCTCTTCCTTGCCTGTCCCTTCCAATCTCCCCCCCCCCTCCCACAAGGCCCCTGTACAGCAAAGAAGGTGAGGCCGCCTGGGTGAGGTACTGGTCCTCCTTCCCAGTTTTATCCCCGGCCTAAAGTCTCACGCTCCATGACACTGTTCTTGAGGCGCGATCCCTCGCTGAGTCTGTTTACCCCCCAGGATCGGTTTTCCCCCTCAGACAGATGAATAAATAAATAAATAAATAAATAAATAAATAAATAAATAAATAAATAAATAAATAAATAAATAAATAAATAAATAAATAAATAAATAAATAAATAAATAAATAAATAAATAGTATCTGTTAGATAACTTTGAAGCCGCCTCTGTGGTGTAGTGGTTAGCGTGATTAGCTGCCACCCCCGGAGGTCCGGGTTCGATTCCCGGCTCTGCCACGAAATTTGAAAAATGGTACGAGGGCTGGAACGGGGTCCACTCAGCCTCGGGAGGTCAACTGAGTATAGGTGGGTTCGATTCCCACCTCAGCCATCCTGGAAGTGGTTTTCCGTGGTTTCCCACTTCTCCTCCAGGCAAATGCCGGGATGGTACCTAACTTAAGGCCACGGCCGCTTTCTTCCCTCTTCCTTGTCTATCCCTTCCAATCTTCCCATCCCCCACCAAGGCCCCTGTTCAGTATAGCAGGTGAGGTCGCCTGGGCGAGTTACTGGTCATTCTCCCCAGTTGTATCCCCCGACCCGATGTCTGAAGCTCCAGGACACTGCCCTTGAGGCGGTAGAGGTGGGATCCCTCGCTAAGTCCGAGGGAAAAGCCAACCCTGGACGATAAACAGATTAAGAAGAAGATAACTTTGAAGCTATTCTGTTCGCTCTACAGGAAATTTCACAGATTGACCCTGTCAGCGGTAGACAAGCCAATGGTTTGTTAAAAAGCATGGAGGATTTCAAGTTTTATTTGATTTACTATGTTTTAAGTTTTATTTTTAAAATGATATTTGTTCGTGGCGTCGACCTCTGCAGATCTTTCGCCACTACTTTCACCTTATGATAGGAACCTGCGTGTAAGTGTAATTGCGGAAGTGTAGAGTATTGAATGTGAGGAAAGGAACGTTAATGACGACACAAACACCCAGTCCCCAGGCCAGGGATATTAATCATTTACAATTAAAAACCCCTGACCCGGCCGGGAATCGAATCCGGGGCCGCCGGTTGTGATTTACTATTACTCAGAAGAGTTCTAACGCAATGTGACTCATCATCATCATCATCATCAAAGACCCTAGTCCAGCAGTCTGAGCTACGAAGTTGTAAAGTCAGTGAAGAACAGTACACTTGAAATTTTACGATCTTTTTAGAACTGAAGAGTTTTTTACTCAATATTGTTCAACCACTGCATGGAGGTAGCAGAGAAACGTGGATTTAGAGCAGCAGAGTTGTCAAGGAAACAATCCGGCGAAAACTGGCGTTGGAAGTAAAGCTTTATTTGAGACAGTACAACAGTATACCTACTATAAAGCTAAATGCTAATTCCCATTACTGATATACTTGAACACGGGAGAATAGGTAGCAAATTATTGTTCTCAAGAGGGAGGACCCTTGATCCCCGGTAATCCCTGCCCCCAGAGTCAAAATGCTCAAATTAACCGTAGACGACTGTCTGTTGACGCTTCCGTATCAAGCGTAACTGTGACCACACAAACACTAACTCAGAGCAATAATGTAAGAAAGCGGTGCTAGTGGGCGAAGGGGATTGTCCTGCGGAATTTCCTATAATTATTCCAGGAGTCATCGCCTAAGGGAAGGGGGCCGGAGACAGTGGGTAGCGATTGTCGTGAATTTCAAGCTGGTAGCCTCATATCGAATCACAGGACAGTAACTCTTACTCAAGCTTGAATGTCAAGGTTTTGTTTATCTGTTTGCCTGCGGGTGGTCTGTTCAGCCGTTGCTGAATTCCGATCTTCACCAGACAAACAAATGAAGATAAGAAGCTGTTGATACCAATAGACGTTTAAGCTTATTATAGAACCACTTATCATACCAGATTAGTTCTTACAAAGAAAAAAAACAAAAACAAACAAGAAACAAACCAGGCAGTGCTAGACAGCCTTTCTCAGAAGAAAAGGCTCATTTCGAGCGTGGGAAGATTTTGAAAGCAAAAGATAAGCAAATTATTGTACGGTTAGCGTGTCTGTAGTGTGAGCTTCGTGAGAATACAACACTGCGAAGAGGTCCGGCTCCATGGCTGAACGATTAGCATGCCGGCCTTTGGTACAATGGATCTCCCGTTCGATTCCCCGACGAGTCGGGGATTTTAACTTTCACTGGTTAATTCCTCTGACTTGGGGACTGGGTACTTGTAATGGCTTCATCATTATAATTCATCTTGTATTGGGTCCCTATACTCACAAACGCGTAGGTCGCCTACAGGACGTCAACTTTAAAGACCTGCACCAGGAGGCCACACACACTATACTCCTCCTCATTTATTCGATCGTGAAGTAAATGATTTTCTTCCTGTCTTTCCGTTATTTCTTCACTCTTTCACTATGTTCCCACCTCTTCTCCTCCGCCCGACCTTTGCTTCTTCCCTCTGTGGGTGGGGGCGGTAGAATAACACCCACGGTATCCCCTGCCTGTCGTAAGAGGCGACTAAAAGGAGCCCCATGGGCTCTTAACTTAGAACCGTAGATTGGCGACCACGGGGCCCTTAGCCGAGTCCTGGCATCGATTCCACTTATTTGTGCCAGGCTCTTCACTTTCATATTCCTATCCGAACTTCCTTGGTCAACTCTTGTTCTTTTCCGACCCCGACGCTATTAGGCTGCGAGCGCTAGGGAGTCTTCCATTTTCACGCCCTTCGTGGCCCTTGTTTTTCTTTGGCCGATACCTTCATTTTCGATGTGTCGGATCCCTTCCATTTTTCCTCACTGATTTGTGTTATATAGAGGATGGTTGCCTAGTTGTACTTCCTCTTAAAACAATCACCAGGCCTTTCCTATCCTATCGTCGCCGTAAGACCTATCTGTTTCGGTGCGACGTAAAACAAATAGCCTACCTAAAACAATCGCCACCACCGCCACTTCTGCTTCTCTTTCTTCTGGAACATCTAAACTCCTTAATCTTCGTGTCGGTAGATTTATGACAAAATTCCGACACCTCGGCATCTCAGAAATCCTGTTTAACTTCGATGAACCATCTGATTTGTGTTTTGCGACTTTTATCGACATGATGGTTTTTCTCCGGATACTCCGGTTTTCCCTGTCATCTTTCATTCCGACAACACACTCCAATATTTCATTTCATTAATAATTCATTAATCATTGCGTCAGAGGAGTGCGACAGGGTTCGGCAGCCGGCACATTTCGTATCCTCGCCGCTAGATGGGGGCTTCGTTCATTCCATTCCTGACCCGGTCGAATGACTGGAAACAGGCTGTGGATTTTCATTTTCATTATTTTGTGCATCTGAGAGCGGCGGTTGTGGATTCTTTGTTTCAATTACAGAATATGTATTACCGTAGCTGCTTGTTGAGATTTCAATATACTCTGCATTGGGTTTTGGGTTGTGTTTTTATGAATTTTACACCTGTCTTATTTAGAAGATGAGGCGAGTTTTGTTACGGTAGGTCCTCAACTAAGCTAATGTTTAAACTATCGCGTAACATAGTAGCGGCATTTCGACGGGACCTCTCACAAGCCGCTTGACCGAAGTAGCAGCTGCGTTTTCCTCAAGAACGTTTCTCTAATGAAGGACTAAGTCATGTTCCAACGTCCAACATTTATGTGTAGAGAGAGGAGCAATTCTAACTTTCAATCATTAAAGGGTACAAACAGATTTAAATAAACACAGTTGTTTCACTTTTCTAAGCCGGCCCCGTGGTGTAGGGGTAGCGTGCCTGCCTCTCGCCCGGAGGTCCCGGGTTCGATTCCCGGCCAGGTCAGTGATTTTTCTCTCGACCTGAGGGCTGGTTCGAGTCCACTCAGCCTACGTGATTAGAATTGAGCAGCTATCTAACGGTGAGATGGCGGCCTCGGTCTCGAAAGCCCAGAATAACGGCAGGTCTTCGGGCTGAGCAGCGGTCGCTGGGCAGGCCAAAGCCCTTTCAAGGGCGTTAAGTGCCGTGGGGTTCACTTTTCTGAACCTTTTTCATCATAAAAAATGAGTAACTTGATAGAATCTGATGATGTTCTTTCAGAACGAAACATGTCATTCTTTGTTTAACAGTGTGGTTTTTTGTTTTTTTTTGTTTTTTACGGTTGTGTTATAGGTGTTACCATTAATGTTCGACAGATTGGAAAACCTCAAAGTTACACTGAGTCAACAATGGAAAGCATGGCTTCATTCTGAACTTAAAACAATATATATATTCAATTCTATAATTTTCATCGCCGGTACGACCAGTAGCGGCGATTAAGTTAGGCGAGGGGGGGGGGCGGCAGCTGCCCCCCACTTTTTTTTTGGAGAACATATTTTTATTCGCATTATTGCCCGCCTCCGTAGCGTAACGGTTAGTGTTATTAGCTGTCGTCCTTTGGGGCCCGTGTTCGATTCATGATATGCCAGAAAATTAAGAATGGCAGGAGGGCTGGTATGTGGTTGAAATGGTCCATGCAGCTCACCTCCATGAGGGGTGTGTCTGAAAAGAACTGCACCACCTCGAGATGAGGACACGAGTTTACGTATTCGCTTTTTTTGCCGGCTGAAACTAGGAATTAATTAGAAAAGCAGTTTGTAGGCTACAAGCTCTGTTGTCTTATCAGCTAATTCTTTCCTTTACTTTATCTAATTATTAACAAAATTATTACAGGAAATACGCACAGAATGCAGTTCGTCTCGGCTAACCAATTTGTATAGAGCTTCACCAAAGTAGTGCCAACGGCCGTAGCCGTGTTGAAACACCGGATCCCGTGAGCTCTCCGAAGTTAATCAACATTGGGCGTGGTCAAGAGTTGGATGGGTTGCCACGCGCTGTTGGTGGGTGGTAAGGGAATAGAGGAGCGGAAAGGAACTGGCCACCCTACCGCACGTAAACTCCGGCTTAGGAACACCTCTGCGGAGGCTCGGACCTGCCTTCGGGCAGTATAACCCTTACCTACAGCAAAGTAGTGGAAACTTTGCACATGCTGTGAGGTAGGGTAGCAGGGGTGTGTGTATATTTATTCATTTAATTATTTATTTATTGCCAAGGTCATGGAAACTGAGGTATGATTCATCCGCTTGCCGCGCGCATTCGTCAATCTCGCAGTCTCTTCAGTGTCTGTTATTGTTTAGTGTGTAGTCAATTACTAAATTACCGGTTTCAATTGTATAATCACACCGTACCGTACTTCTATTTAATTGTAATAAATGCGTAATATTATTCCTTTGGTGAAAGTTTTATTGTGTAGTATTGGATCAAAATCTTTAAAAACTATTATTACCATACTTAAATTGGTTAACTCTCGCCCTTTACCCCTCTGTCGAAATTCGCTCAGAGCATAAAAAAAATACTATTTTGTTGCCTGTTTCTTCAGATTTGATGTATATAATTCCCACGCCCACCCCCGTCTGCTATATCCCACAAATCCGGATACTCTTTGTTGTCTATACTTTTTGCCCCCCCCCCCCCACTTTTCATCCCCAATCGCCGCCACTGGGTACGACAAACATGTATTTTATCTACGCCGGTACGGCGTAGCAGATTATACCAGTCTATCTACAGCTCTGTGTACTAGTGATGGGATATTCGACTCATTTTATTGATATCTTCTATATAAATGAAATTGTAACGACCGTGTGTCTGTACATTGCCTATTTTGGCTTCATTTTCGTTCAGTTATCCGTTTCAGGTGTAAAAATTACCATCTGCATATTTTTAAAAATCTTTGGTGTCTGTCGATTTGTCCGTTTGTCCATTTTTTTAGTTCTTATACCTGGGGAAACTACTGGACATATTTCTACCAAACTTTTTATTTAGAGTCCATCTGTCCTTGGGTAGGTTTTAGGGCCAACATTGTTTCCAGATCCCGGATTGGTTAAGGGTTTACAGGAAGTCGAAATCGTGATTTTACTCTCACACAAAATATACATGACCAACTTTAATGGGAAACTATCAGCCTTAATGGAAAACAATTTCTAAAAACTTTTTCTCTCATGTGCACCTTTTCGATGGATGGATAAGGAGGGAGATATCATTTACGACTGTTTTAGAGGCTCTCATGTCATTTCAAGGTGGGTTAAAGGGTTTAACTAGAGAGGTATTTTAATCTTTTCCATTGAACAGATAATAAGAGCCATCTGGTGGCGAATGAACGTACCATTTCCACTTCTATTATAACGTCTAAATTTAAAGAGTCATTGTTTAAGAACCCTTTCTCGTGGACAGTCGAGATTTCTTCTGATTTAAAGAATTTCACCTTATTTTCTGGACACGGCATAAGCCCAAAAGCCTATACAGGATCATGTCTATAAGTACGCGCCGTGAAAGCATCAATGGCAACAATAAGAGAGGTTATCGTCAACAATTGGTTTCGTGAGTCTTCAGCCACAGCGCCACTCTCGGTTACAGATTAACAGCAATATGGAACCCAGAAGTAGGGAGAGTAACGCACAACTTCGGACCAAAAACTGTATCGTTTAATAAACTCTGTGATCTACCCCATTCTGTCTCCACTTTGTTGAGCTTTATCGTACTTCACGTTACTGCCACGTGCTTTCGTAGAAGAATATCATTTTAACATGCCGTATTAAACGTTTGAATACAGGCATGTAACTTAGCATAAATTCATGAAGGAATCGTGAAATCTATTACCAATTCCCGTGCGAAGAACGAGCACATTATGCTAGTAAATAATACTAATAATGCTTTTTAAACTCTTTAGGCCTTATCAGGCGTGAAATTGCCAGTGTTTCGCCCCACAGTGGGCTCACCAGTCGAGGCTGACGTATTTGAGCACCTTCAAATACCAACTGATGAATCCACTGCTACACTGGGGCGAAACGCTATCAATTTCACGACTGAAGAGGCCTAAAGAGTTTAATTTATTTTTAACATTTGCATTCGTTGAAAATAAATTATGGTTTCATTCCGAGAACTTTGAAATACTGCTAATGCTACATTTTCGTAGTTTTCGGAGACACCGATGTGCCGGAATTTTGTCCCACAGAAACAGTCCATTAATTAAGTATACATAATTAGATGTAAACATAATTATCTGCTCACGTGCAACCGGTGATCTCGTGATTCGATTATCGAAGTCTTGTGCAATGAAGCAATATATGAACTGACAGAATGCTGAACAATTCTTCCTAATGAGTGAAGTGAATAAAAAGGTAGAATCTACCTAGTAGTATCTAGTACCTAGAGTTAGCTTCTGTTTATTGCTTTACTCACCTCAAAATTAGTTCACACCAAGTCTACTGTAGTTGTATCCTCACTACCCGGAAAACAAAGTAAGATACATCTTCGTTTCACCTTGAAGGAAATAGTGTTGCGATCTGTCAACAGCACTCCCCCCCCCCCCCCCCAACTCTCTCTCCTCTGTCCCACGTCATCTGATTCAGCACAGCGGGTACTTGAGAAGTACCACAGTTTAGTGATTTTAGTATACGTGGCTGGGATAACACACAACATGCACATTCACAACTGCAGCATGTCGTTCAGTGAAGGTGAATATTACGATTAAAATTATAGAAACAAGCAAATACTAAGTTAAATTATTACCAAAACATATTGTTGTTCTTGAAAATCTAGAGTACCTAAGGTATTGCAAGGAAAAAAAATACATGGGATAGTGTTGTGGGTAAAAACGTTAGTGTTGGTCAGCTGAATGAATTATTCATAAGTATGAAAAGCCAGATAAAGACATACCTGCCAACTTTCCCGTTTTAGGAGGGAGACTGCTGATTTTCGACAGTTTTTCCGCCTCCCGATTTTAGCTTATTTTTTGGTGAACTCAAACATTTGTTTTCAAATCTCGCCATTTCAGCTTTGTATGCCAGTGTCTAGAAGTCCTTCGCTCATTGGCCACTTTTAAATTAAGTATCGGTGTTTATTAATACGAGTCGATTCTAGAGACTAGTCGCTAGATTTGGAGTCTATTTTAGTAATTTAGTGACAATTTAGAAAATAGTGATTAGTGACTTTTCTAGAGATTTTAGGAGCCATTTGGAGACAATCCTGGCGAATTTTAATTTATTACTTGATATAAAAATATCATTGCGCTTCGCATAATCGCGCGGGCGCATGAAGCAATATATTAATCTATGCATTTGCTAAGTAATGGCATCTAAGTGCATGCATGACTGATTCACACGTGTGGAGCATGAGCACGCACTATTTTCGGAAGGCTTGTCAGAGACCGATCATCTCACACACATACTTCCTGTGAGGGAATAGAGATGTGTATTTTTTAGCCTTGTAGCCTCGTATAGCAACAGACATAATAAGTGTTATAATATATACCACAGTACTCCTGTATTGCGCAAGACATGTAGAATAAGCAGTTTTTACCTATTATATCTCCCGATTTCTCCTGAGATTCATATCAAAATCTCCGGATTTTTTATTTTGGTTGTGTAAATTTGGCAGGTATGTTAAAAAAAAAGAAAACGGACATAAAGGCCAGGAGATAGAGTCCCCCCTCGCGTTTCTTCAGTTATTGCCAAAAATTCCGATGGAAAAAGTTACATTTTCAGTATTGGAATAGTTCCTTACATTTACTCACATTTCTTTGAACACGTTATGTTTTCTCATGATAAATGAATGATAAGCATTATTTTTTGTGTTTCAGATAATCACCATGTTGCTGCTACTAACAACTATGTGGCAAGAGTCTACAGGTACCGGATTTGATATCAGCAGCCTGTTTGGAAGCCTCGGCGGTGGAGGAGGAAAAGGAGGTGGGGGAGGAGGAGGAAAAGGAGGTGGGGGAGGAGGATTTGGAGATCTGTTTGGGAGTTTGGGAGGTCTATTCGGAGGGAAAGGTGGCGGAGGTGGAGGTAAAGGTGGTGGTGGAGGAAATGGAGGAGGTGGTTGGAGTGGAGATGGTGGAAGTAAAGGAGGCGGAGGAGGGGGTTGGAGTGGAGGTGGTGGAAGTAAAGGAGGCGGAGGAGGTGGTTGGAGTGGAGGTGGTGGAAGTAAAGGAGGTGGAGGAGATGGTTGGAGTGGAGGTGGTGGAAGTAAAGGAGGCGGAGGAGGTGGTTGGAGTGGAGGTGGTGGAAGTATAGGAGGCGGAGGAGGTGGTTGGAGTGGAGGTGGTGGAAGTATAGGAGGCGGAGGAGGTGGCTGGAGTGGAGGCGGTGGAAGTATAGGAGGCGGAGGAGGTGGCTGGAGTGGAGGCGTTGGAGGAGGAGGAAATGGAGGTGGTTGGAGTGGAGGTGGTGGAGGAGGAGGAAATGGAGGTGGTGGATGGAGTGGAGGAAATGGAGGCGTAGGAAATGGAGGCGGAGGAGGTGGTTGGAGTGGAGGTGGAGGAGGGGGAAGTGGAGGTGGTGGGGGAGGTGGTTGGAGTGGGGGTGGTGGAAGTAAAGGAGGTGGAGGTAGTGGGTTGAGTCGAAGTGGAAGGAAAGGAAGTGGAGGGGGAAATGGAGGAGGTGGTTGGAGTGGAGGTGGTGGAGGAGGAAATGGAGGTGGTTGGAGTGGAGGTGGTGGAAGTAGAGGAGGAAATGGAGGAGGTGGTTGGAGTGGAGGTGGTGGAAGTAGAGGAGGAAATGGAGGAGGTGGTTGGAGTGGAGGTGGTGGAAGTAGAGGAGGAAATGGAGGTGGTTGGAGTGGAGGAAATGGAGGGGGTGGAAGTAAAGGAGGCGGAGGAGGTGGAAGTAAAGGAGGCGGAGGAGGTGGTTGGAGTGGGGGTGGTGGAAGTAAAGGAGGCGGAGGGGGTGGTTGGAGTGCGGGCGGTGGAAGTACAAGGGGTGGAGGTGGTGGGTGGAGTGGAGGTGGTTCAGGGGGACGTGGAGGTGGTGGAGGAGGTGGTTGGATTGGGGGTGGTAGAAGTGGTGGGTGGAGTGGAGGAGGTGGTGGAGGAGGATCTGGAGGAGGTGGTGGAGGAGGATCAGTAGGAGCTGGTTGGAGTCGAGGAGGTGGTGGAGGAGGATCAGTAGGAGGTGGTTGGAGTGGAGGAGGTGGTAAAGGAGGATCTGGAGGAGGTGGTTGGAGTGGAGGTGGTTGGAGTGGAGGTGGTGGAAGTAAAGGAGACGGAGGAGGTGGTTCGAGTGGCGGACATGGAAGCAGTGGCGGCGGTGGCGGTGGCGGTGGCGGCGGCGGAGGAGGCTGGAGTTCAAGCAACGGAGCCAGTGGTGGCTACGGAGGAGGTGGACATGCAGGCACCGGGAATGGTGGCAGTAAAGGATGCTGTGGGGGCGGAGGAGGTGGAGGAGGATGGGGACGATGAAGGATTACTTCTTTCTCCCTATTGTAAGAAACGTAAAGTTTGCTTGTAATGTTCTGGCATACCTTTTATGGCAAGCATCACAAAAGAAACCCCAAAAAATTCCACCCTTGGCAACATGTGTGTGTGTGCCTGTTGAGGTGCAAGACTTATATGTAAGTCTTGTGTGCAAAAAACGAAACATCAGTGAGTGAAGATAACTTTCTGGAAGAAATGAACGGACATTCGCGGTGGGCGGCTTTCTGTGAGCAGTACTGAACTTCATGTCTAAAAACATGTCATTATACCCTTTCAGCCCTAGATCAACATGTTGAAAAAATCTCTTCACTGGTCCGTGCGGCATTCGGTCTAGAGTATTCAGTCGTCTTTCTTTATCTGTGTCTTCGCTTGGCTCACGGAGCAGCAGGGACTAGTGAAGCCTGAATGGCTATAATAGTAAACCTATTTCTTTACTCATATTTTCAATAATTTTTCGCTGATTTACATATGAACCTCAACTATGTAAGAGAGCGAGTCAAATGAAAACCTTAAATATATTTTTTCGTTAATTTTATTGAGCGTAGGTATACATTGTACGTAGTCTCCGTTACATAAAATACAAGTCCTCCAGTTCTTACTAAGTGCTTAGCTTGCCTGTGCAACCACTCGAGGTCCGCCTTCATCTTTTATGTTGTGTTTCCAATGCCTACTGAGTGGTCCAGACATGTCGTAATCAGTAGGGGCGAGGTCTGGTAAATACGACGGATGTGGAAGACTCAAAATATATTTCTTGGATGGTCATAAAAAAAGACCGCTGATGTTCTTTCGCGCATGTCGGAAGTGGCGGCGACCATTGTTACACAGGTACTTTGACGGTGTTTCCTTGTCTGCACGGTGCTGTCCTCGTATGGGCAATTCGTTAAAGCCTTTGTAAAAGTACTTCCAGACAGAACTGTGTCGCAACATTTCCATGTTCTGTTACAGTTTTAAGGTTTTCGTTTGAGCTGCCCTCGGAATTTCATGAGGCTGAAGTGAAAGGCAATTCATATTTGCCTTGAGAGATAGTAATACAAGACAGGGCATAAGTCCTGTGTTTATAAAATAACACCACTTTAATATCTCTCGAATCCCGTGTAACATTGTCACTTTTTTATAATTATGAATTATGGTTTAAGTTTGACTGTAATATCCTTGAAAGGTCCTAATATTTTATAGAGATAATCTATTATAAATTGACACTGATGGAGGATATCAGCAGCATAGCACGACAACTAGGCCTGATAATATGTAGGCCATTCAGAAATTAAGATTCTCTATTTTTTTTTAAGAAAACATAGTTAAATTAAAAACTTGACTGCACTCGATACAGCAATATTGGAGCTATTTTTCGACATAGTCACCACCAGAATTGAGGCACTTGTCATACCGTGGGACCAACTATTGTATACCGATGGCATAGAAGTTTGCCGCCTGGGAATGGAAAATGGAACCAGCGTGTGTCAGTCGTCTTCAGCTCTTCGTCCGTGTGAAAATTCTGCCAGGAGGACAGGAATTTCTTGAGGTGTGAGAAAAGATGTAAATCACTGGGAGCAAATCAGGACCGTACAGTGGATATTTCAACACTTCCCAGCCGAACTCCTTCAAAACAGCGCCGAGCCGTATGTGGGCGAGCATTGCCATGGATCAACACAACACCTGCACTGAACATTCCACGCCTCTTGTTTTGAATGGTCCGTCGCAATTTCCGTAGAAACTTTATCACAGACCAAACCTCGCAGGCGGCGGTCGAAGAACACGAGCCACTGCTGCTGCGCTGCTGACACCAGGCGGGACTTGTCCGGCCGGTATACGATTGCTACGTCATAGATAATTCGCGCATGCTCATATTTCCCAGCTAAATACGTTTACTTTACAAGAAAAGTAACAGGGAAATTTAATTTCTGAATGGTCTACGTAAAGAAAGGAGGTTAAGTTTGTCAGTACAACTGACTCTAAACGGTGAACCTGTCGAACAAGATGTTAACAAATACCTGCATTCCCTGATATCATTCTCAAGTGATATTACTATCCGGACTGATACTGAATAGGCAGCATCTACCATCTTAAAACTAAGCTTGCGGAAAAGGAAAATCCTCAGCCTGAAGATCAAACTGAGGGTTTACAACGGAATTATTATTCCAGTTCTACTGTATGATTACGAAACCTGGACACTCAGCTGCAGACTTGCATAAACCAGAGGTATTTTAAATACAGTGTTTACGTACAATTTTTGGCATCCACTTCTAGACCGTGGGTGGAACTCTCAGATTAGAAAGACATTTTTAATCAATCGGTCATCGAAAATACAATTAGGGAGTCGCCACTCCATTGGTTTGGACACATCTACAGAATTGAGGAAACCGGACCTCCAAAGCAACTATACGATCGCTGTAGTCTTTCTGGTTGGGAATTTACATGCAGAGTTCGAAAGAAAACGTAGATCAGCCAAGTAGAAGAAGAAAACTAACTAGAAAGACTGAAGGAAGCACCCCAAAACAGACCGAACTGGAAGAAGACCATCAAGAGAATGCATTGGCAGCCACAGAAACAGCAGGAGTGCCTTAAGTCACGATTCTGACTCTAGAGCGAACGACAGACTCTAATAAAATGTGAGAATTCAAAATTTCTGGTGTTACATTTTTTGAAGAATACACAGCTTTTAAGAAGTTTATTGTTGAAACACATTAAGATATATATTTTTGTAGGAAGGTAACTAATAACAATTGGGTGGAATGTTTCTTAAACACGCAGCTCCTCAAGTGAAATAAATTGTTTCTTTTGTGCTTTACACTACCCATTCTCGTGCCTCTTCAGGCACATTTCAGTCTGATGAATATGTTTTTCAGAACAGAAGTAGGTTAAGCATTGATATCCTCAAGGGTCAGTTATTGTTAAAAATTGCAATCTGTCAGGTCAAGAATCCAAAGCTCTCCATGTTGAATATGTTGGCTCATAAACGAACCCTGAAGGTACATTTCATGATCATCACGCGAAATTTCGTTGCCAGGTAGTAGTAAAAATAAAACATCGAAATAGCTCCTATCGTTACCAAATGTCAAGTCAAAGAACCTGCTCAAGGTAGAGTATTATCATCATAATCATCATCTCCATCATTACAAAAAATTGTATGATTTTCTCACATTCCATCACTACTTCGTATGTTGTCTGTCTTGTATTATTGTAGGTTGTATGAGGGAAAGCTCATAGTTTTAAATGGCGAAGAAAACTCAATTTACACATGATAATATTCGTGTACGGCATGATTGGAGGATCTGCAGCTGTGCGAAGCTAGCGATCTTAGTAAGTCAATATCCCTCTTCAACGAGCAGTTCCTGTTCGATCAATACAATAAAGAACAATATTTTGTGAAGTGTGATTTATGGTCAACAGAATGCCTGCACAGAAATTTGTATAAATTGTATGGTTAATAAACTATGTGAAATTTTATTAAAAATATATTGATTTTATTGGTTAATTTGTATCTATCTCCAACACAGTGCCAACATTTTCTTAATAAAGTTAAATAAATGAATAAATACATACAAATAAATACATACATAAATAAATAAGAGCAAGAAAACATTTATGATAAAATACTGATGCTTGTTTTGCTACAAGATGCCAGATTACCAAATAAATCATAAATAGTGAATATGTTTCTCTTCCTTAACGAGAAGAGAGATTTTTACTGAAGCTGTCTAAACTGAAAAGTAAAACCAATCGATAATTCGTTCCCTCGCACCAGACAGAAGGCAATGAACGACCATGTCTCTGATGCCGTAAAATTAAGGACATAAATAAATAAATAAATAAATAAATAAATAAATAAATAAGTAAATAAATAAATAAATATTGTGATGACCTCAATGCAGAAGAACCCGAGGAAAACTACAATTTCAACCCAAGAATGTTATTAACCCTGACTCCCTTCCTCCTACCTAAGAAGAAATCAGACAGATCATCCCTGAACTGAAATCCAACAGAGCAGCAGGCGAAGACGGCGTCATTGCAGAATTATAGAAACATAAAAAATGAAGAGTCAATTGACAGTATCCACAGGATCATAACCGACATGTGGACAACGGAAACACTACCAAGAGATTGGACTTCAGCTATCATCTACCCGCTGCACAAGGAGGAGGAAAGTTAGACCCTAACAACTATAGAGGGATCTCTCTCCTATCAGTGACTTACAAAATCTTCTCCAAAGCATTGCTTAAAAAAATGGAGCCACAATTAGACTCCTGCATAGGAAAGTACCAAGCTAAATTTAGGAAGTCAATGTCATGCACAGAGCAGATCTTTACCTACAAAAACCTCAGCGCCTCACACTATGTAGCAATTTTCGTTGACTTCCAGAAGGCCGCAATCCATCTTGGGGACGATAAATGAACTGGGACTAGATAAGAAGACTTTGAATCTTGTGAAGGCTACTTCTAACGAACACCATGTCCAAAGTCAAATTCAGAGGGGTACTTTCAAAAAGCTTCGAGATCAAAACAGGTGTTACACAAGGAGATGGTTTGTCCCCATCCTGTTTAATTGTCTGCTCGAGAAGGTGGTTCGGAAATGGACGAATACACAAACTGACAACTCCGGATTAAAAATCGGCTACATAAAAGACAAGTTAACAGTCACTTGCTTAGCCTTCGCAGATGACATCACACTCTTACCTTCAAGTATGGAAGTCAATACGTACCAGCCATCCTCCCTCGAACACATAGCAGCTAAAGTAGGGCTGATGGTCGCTATCAACTTCATTTCCTTGGGGGACAAAATCATGCGAAAGGCCAACTCATTCAAATATCTTGCAGAATGGATAACTCCAAATATCAAAGAGGGCCTTGCAATGAAGAATAGATGCACCAAATTAGAAAAAGCTTGTGACGTACCCACTTGGCCCACAGATGTATGACAAATTTATAACGTGGCGGGTCACTTTAATATTAAAATAAATAAATAAATGATATGTCATTGTTTCTCCAGAAACAGTATCCCAAGGGCGCCAGTCTTCAAGCTTATGGCTTGAAAACAAAAGTAGATAATTAATAATAATAATAATAATAATAATGCGTAATGAGACTCAAAAAAACTCCCAGGGGTGAGGTGAACGGAACACAAATCATTAAGTACACTAACTTGGAATTTAAGGATCATTAATAATTATATCATAAAATACAAATTAGAACAGCTATTTATTAAGATGAAAAACGTGACGTAACGGCGTTTTAACGACATCTGAACTTACGGAAGCAAAAGAAAAATTGAATGAAATTAATTTTAAAAATGAACTGTTGCGCGAAAACTTGCAGTAACTTATGCCATAAGCTCACCATATGTAGACTCTGTTGTCTTGAAGCTGATGATATGTGGATTTCGTACCGGCTGCCTTCTCTGTTGTTGGATTCCAGTCCTACATTTCCTGTCCTTAACACTTCCTACTGTACTCCTTACATAAAGTCGTAATGAGTCCTAATTTTAAGTGCAAAACCACCATGGGTTATGTTCATGGAGAGAATACATTCGTATTCTTCCGTATTACGGAACAGTAGCGTAGCTAAATTCATAATAAGAGCTCTCCTGCCCTATACCAGTCAAAGTCGGTCTCCCATTGACTATTATTGGGAGATCAGAAGAATGCACATACCCGGTGAGGTACGGGGCGAAGGGGTTTTTACCAGCAGAGCAGTGACGCAATGGTTACCGTAGCAACTCCGCTATTACCCAGGCGACTTTATATTATCTTCTACTGGCAGCTCTTCGCTCTTGTCAGTTGTAATCCAGCAAACTGCAAAGTGTGAGTCAATGTTTTCGTGTAGCAGATAAGAGCCGGTCTGCCTGGGCAGAACAGGAAGTTCGTGCTTGCAGGCCACATTCCTCATTCTTGCATTCTTCTCATCTCTACACAGTACCTCTCGTCATTGAGATAACAAGTCCCAATGAGAGTAACTTTTGAGTAGAATATACTCAGATGCGAAGTGAACTAAGTTAAAATCCTCTCCGATGTGTAGACGTAGAATCGTAGTAAGAGTATGAATAAGAATATCAATGAGAAAGTCCGAATGTCCTCTCCAGCCCTTGTCGGTGGTATATATCGGTTCAAAAGTCTCCTTCCATCAGCCATATCACATGGTCCAGTAAGATTCGAGGTCTCATCCCTTCTCCAATGTATAGCTGTGAATCCATCACGTTGCTTCATTACGTTCATTCACATAGGCTGAATTTTCCCGCTGAAATAAAGCGTCCCAAAGCGGAGTTTGAAAAGTGGGTGTTAATAATGTATCAACTGTCTCTTCATGAGGTGGAGAGGGTAATATCTCTCGTAAACTCGATGACGTACTTTTCCTGGAACTGGGCTGAAATTAGCCTGCTGACTCTGGTCACCTCACAACGGCTATTGGAAAATTTACTGCAAGTTATAAATATGCGTGATGTTGAAATACTTTACCCAATAATTTATCCGTTCAGAATACGTTATAGCCGCGATACAAAGAAATGAAATGATTGAAATGGATGATAAAAACCCTATATATATATATATATACATATTAATTTAAACATGACCTATCAGTGATTAAATATATACATCTTATCAATTAAATATATAGTTCAATAATTAAAAACATTCAGTGATGTCCCAAACATCACAAGCTTATCATCTTTGTAAAAACATATACAAGTCTAAATCCCTCTCCTTGAATCTTAAATTTAGACACTACAATACCGTAGTAAGACCACCTGTACTGTACGCTTTAGAATGTATAAACATGACCCGAAAATGAAAACTCAGAAACCTGGAAATGTAAGAGCGAAAGATCCTCAAAATTATTATGGTTCCCATTAAAGGAGATTGGTACAGAATCGGAGTAGTATTGCAACAGGGGTTCTAGAACAATGGGTGCTGAATAAGCATTTTCCCACGAGGTCATTGACCCCTGGCATGGACATTGACCCCTAGCATACATGCATACTCTCCCCGGCGTATTTTGCGTAAGAGAGCGAGCCTAACCTCACAGCCGCCATCTTGGAGGGGTCTAGCTACACAGGACCTTGTTTTAAGGCCAGATGCCTTTCCAGACGCGGATTTTTGCGTAATAGTACAAGCCTAACCTTACGTTCGTCATCTTGGAGGGGCATGGCCTCACTTTTACAGCGAAATGCCCTTCCCGGCGCGTATTTTGCATAAGAGAGCAAGGATAACCTTACAGTCACCATCTTGGAGGAGTCTAACTTCACTTTTCCCGACGCAACAGTCGCCATACTGGAGGGGCCTAACCTCACCCTTATGGCCAGATGCCCTTCCCGACTCCATCTTGGAGGGGCCTAATCTTACAGGGTGGCGATATGCCTTTCCCGACGTCATCTTGCTAGATGCCCTTCCCGACACCATCTCAGATACCCTTCCCGTTGCCATTTTGGAGGGCCTAACTACATAGTCACCATCTTGAGCCTAGTTGTATGGCTAGATGGCCTTGCTTGATGATGATGCTTGTTGTTTAAAGGGGCCTAACATCGAGGTTACCGGCCCGCTAGATGCCCTTCCCGACGCTATCTTACGAGATGACATTCCCGACGTCATTGTGAAAATGGGAAACCATGGAACGCTATCTTGCTAGATGCCCTTCCCGACGCAATTTTGGTGGGGCCTAACCTCACGTCTCCATCCGACAGACAAATAACGTGACGTTACAGCGTGAGTGATTTGAAAGAGGTCAGCTCGAGGCTTTACGTCACCGTCCGACGGACAAATAACGTGACGTCACAGCGTGACCTGCCCCTCCTCATGAACAAGTCTAAACATGACGACAAGGCTCAAGCAAACTGTGCGTGTTATATCATGTTACAGAGGACCGGAAATGCGTTGTGCTGTGACCTCTCAAGATGGCGAGATAGCTGACAATTTTCTGAATGCATACATATTTCCGTGTTTGGAACATACATGGTCTGTTGTGATCTTACTTTGCTCATCATTTTTTAAATATGCCCTCACTTCATATGAGCACTGCAGGCCTTTGGCACGCTATCTAGTGATTAGAAATTACCGGGCGAGTTGGCCGTGCGCGTAGAGGCGCGCGGCTGTGAGCTTGCATCCGGGAGATAGTAGGTTCGAATCCCACTATCGGCAGCCCTGAAGATGGTTTTCCGTGGTTTCCCATTTTCACACCAGGCAAATGCTGGGGCTGTACCTTAATTAAGGCCACGGCCACTTCCTTCTAACTCCTAGGCCATTCCTATCCCATCGTCGCCATAAGACCTATCTGAGTCGGTGCGACGTAAAGCCCCTAGCAAAAAAAAAAAAAGTGATTAGAAATTGAATACCACTACCTACCCTACCCTGCCATCAAAAATTTGATGGTGAAAATTGTTTCGACCAATGGGACTCGAAGCGGCTAACCTCGGTGTCAGACCGTTTAGACTTCAACACCTTAACGATCATGGCCACCAGGTGGGATAATAATAATAATAATTTTAAGTCCCACTAACTATTTTTACAGTTTTCGGAGACGCCAACGAATTTTGTCCCGCAGGACTTCTTTAACATGCCAGTAAATCTAACGACACGAGGCTGACATATTTGACCACTTTCAAATACCACCGAACTGAGTCAGGATGGAACCTGCCAAGTTGGGATCAGTAGGCCAGCGACCTACCGTCCGAGGTACTCAGCCCGGCACACATATATTAGAAAAAAGGAAAGAAAGAAAGAAAGAAAGAAAGAAAGAAAGAAAGAAAGAAAGAAAGAAAGAAAGAAAGAACATAAGTATCAAGATTTATGAAGAGCACCGTCAAAACTCAGTTCGTAATATAAAATGGTAATGGAAACAATAAGTCGAGGCGAAATTCTGGGACCTCAGCGTCTCCGAAAACCTTGTAATATTTTATTTTCATGGAACTGCTTGTTGTACTCTTGTTGTTGTTGTTGTTGTTGTTGTTGTTGTTGTTGTTGTTGTTGTTGTTGTTGTTAGGTAATTATGTTTTATGCAAGTGACTTTTGCCACCGGGTTATTTCCCAATTGTGATGTATTAATAAATAACATTGGGCGCATTCCAGTATCATCAAAAACCTATATGAATTAGTGCAACCACCAAAAAACAAAGCAAAATGAGCTTGATCCAAAACGTGGGGTATAAAGTAGAAAAAAGTGAAGTAAGTACCTCGGAAACTTAACGAGTGCACTGGTCTGGTTATGTAGGAAAGTCATTGCGACAGTTTAATAGCGATGGCAAGTGACCGGAAATGTTTTGAACGCCAAGCACTAAACGAGGATATTCAAACAGAAAGAAAGGAGAGTTTAGAGGAAATAAAATTGGAAGTGTTCAGATACTTAATAACGGGCGATGTCACGAATTGCTTTTCCCTCCTCTCCACTCTCCCAGTGGCAGTGACTGGAACGGCGATTTATTGAGAACTATATAAGACGCAGGAACACCTGGGATAGTCATCAGTTATATTCACAGCATCTTCGAGAATGACGAAGTTTCAGGTAAGATACAAACAGTGTCACATTCAAGCACAAGCAACCTAGACAGTCAAATTTGTATTTAAAACACTTGTTGGTAAAAGCTTTTCTCAGGTAGAAGTTTATTCTCGAACACGAACAGCAGATATCTTGGATTCAGGAAGTCAAATGGACTGTATGTATCGCGATTGACCTGTCTAAGGCATTGGACAGGGTAGATCATGGGAGACTATTGGCAAATATGAGGGCTATTAGACTAGACAAAACAGAGACTGAACGGGTGGCTACATTTCTATAAAATAGAACTAAGAGAATTAGAGTAAGTGAAGCTTTATCTGATCCAGTGTTCATTAAGAGCGGAATTCCTCAAGGCAGTATTTTTGGACCTTTATGTTTTCTTATATATAAAACACGTGATATGTGCAAAGAACTGGAATCAGAGATAAGATTTTTTGCGGATAATGTTATTCCGTAGAGAGTAATAAATAAGTTACAAGGTTGTGAGCAACTGCATAAAGACCTCGAAAATGTTGTGAGGTGGACAGCAGGCAATGGTGTATGTATGTATGTTGGGTATTCAGCCCGAAGGATGGTTGGATCCTCAACAGGTTCACCATTAGCTGTCATAGATGGCCTAGGTGTCACTGAAGAGGCGTACTAGGGAAATGAGGAGTGAGGTAGTTTCCTGCTGCTTTCCTCACTGAGCCAGAAGTTGCTATTGCACATTAGTCTGCCAAGCCCACTGAAATGCGTGCACCAACTGACCCTATGAGCGACATTTTCACACCATTCATAGCAGGGACTGGCTGCATAAGGAATGGCATTACTAGCGTCACTCATACCTCAACCACTTTCATATTGTCAAAGCCAAGAATAAGACTGTGATAGGTCAATGAAAGTAATAATTTTATTCTAGCCCATACGAGAAGACATAGCGCACTGTAAACACTACATCTTGCCAGCAAAGGCAATGGTATGATGATAAATGGGGTTGAAAGTCAGATTCTGAATTTCGCTAATAGGAAAAGTCCTCTCAGTTTGAATTACTGCGTTGATGGGGTGAAAGTTTCTTATGGGGATCACTGTAAAGACCTAGGTGTTAATATAAGGAAAGATCTTCATTGGGGTAATCATATAAATGGGATTGTACTTAAAGTATACAGAACTCTGCACATGATTATGAGGGTATTTAGGGGTTGTAGTAAGGATGTAAAGGAGAGGACATATTAGTCTCTGGTAAGACCCCAGCTAGAGTATGGTTTAAGTGTATAGGACCCTCACCAGGAGTGCTTGATTCATGAACTGGAAAAAATACAAAGAAAAGCAGCTCGACTTGTTCTGGGTGATTTCCGTCAAAAGAGTAGCCTTACAAAAAGTTTGGGCTGGGATGACTTGGGAGGAAGGAAACGAGCTGCTCGACTAAGTGGTATGTTCCGAGCTGTCAGTGGAGAGATGGCGTGGAATGACAGTAGTAGTAGTTTGGGTGGTGTTTGTAAAGTAGGGATGATCACAATATGAAAAGTTTGAATTCGAAAGAATAAATTGGGCCAAATATTCTGTTATAGGTAAGGGAGTTAGGGATTGGGATAATTTACTATGGAGATGTTCAATAAAATTCCAATTTCTTTGCAATCAGTTAAGAAAAGGCTAGGAAAACAACAGATAGGGAATCTACCACCTGGGCGTCTGCCCTAAATGCAGATCAATGTTGATTGACTGATCTTATTTCACCCTGTGATGGAAGCCGCATTGTTTTATTGTCACATCGTCACGGCAAGCGTAGCGAGAAAGCTCGCAGCAGCATGTATACTATTACATTATTATAGTACTTGTGTTATACAAGAATATATTATACTGTATTTTACAAGTCGCTTTACGTCGCACCGACACCGTCTTATGGCGACGAAGGGGTCAGAGCTAGGATTGGGAAGGAAGCGGCCGTGGTCTTAATTAAGGTACAGCCCCAGCAATTGCCTGGTGTGTAAATGGGGAAACCACGGAAACCCATCTTCAGTGCTGCCGATGGTGGGATTCGAACCCACTATCTCCTGAATACAAGCTCATAGCAGCGTGATCCTAACCACAAAGCCAACATGCTTGGTGCTTTTAGAAGTAGAAAGGATAAAGTTGGAATTCAAGAGACAAATATTCGTTTAAAGTAAGCGGAATTGGGGAATGGAATATTTTATGAAGGGAAATGTTCGATAAACTTTTATGTCTTTGAAACCACAAGACTAGGTAAACAATCTGGGACTTGGTCGACAGCTCTAAATGCAGATCAATGATGACTGATTAGATGTAGAGAAAAAATAAATCTACGAGCCATGTTTCCCATACCTCGCCGAGCCCTGTGACAACCCATTAAAAAGATGGAAAGTATACGGTCTACTTTCCAGAGCTAGAGGCGGCATGTTGAAATTTGGGAGCAGCCTCCGTGGCTCAGGCGGCAGCGCGGCCGGCCTCTCACCACTGGGTACCGTGGTTCAAATCCCGGTCACTCCATGTGAGATTTGTGCTGGACAAAGCGGAGGCGGGACATGTTTTCTCCGGGTACTCCGGTTTTCCCTGTCATCTTTCATTCCAGCAACACTCTCCATTAACATTTCATCTGTCAGTCACTTATCATTGCCCCGGAGGAGTGCGACAGGCTTCGGCAGCCGGCACATTTCCTATCCTCGCCGCTAGATGGGTCTTCATTCCATTTCTGACCCGGTCGAATAACTGGAAACAGACTGTGGATTTTCATCCTGGTCGAACTGGATTTCCGAACTGAGTTCCTAAACACCCGGAAGGCTGGTTTGATCCTGAACAGCTCCGCCATCAGCTGTCATGGATGGCCTAGGCATCTGTGAGGAGGGCTACTAGGAAAATGAGGAGCGAAGTGGTTTCCAATTGCTTTGTTCACCGAGGAGACAGACCATACTTCTCTTAGCTCGAATCCATTGGGGAATTTTTGCCCTCCGACCCATTGGGGTCTTGAATGCAGTTCTGAACATGGTAAAATATGGGACAGTATAGATGGCAAATGGTGGAACTGTTAGTCAGAACGGAATCGATCTGACTAGAATGTGGTCTACACCCGGTGGCTGGTTTAGTCTAAGATGACTTTGGGCCTTTTATAGCATTGGCCCGCAATTTTATAGTTGCCCAAATATGAGATTGGATTGGATTGGATTGGATTGGATTGGATTGGATTGGATTGGATTGGATTGGATTGGATTGGATTGGATTGGATTGGATTGGATTGTCTGGCAAGCTGGCGTAGAATGTACGGGCGATCTTTCTGATCCTGGTGTAAATATCTTCTACAGTATTTGAAGATCATTTTGGGTGTCTCGATTCCGTTCGAACCATTCTGCTCCTGAGATACGGCGCAGCGCGCGGTTCCGTACGCGCTGAACCCTATCCAGGTGTCTTAGCAGCAATTCCCCAGACGGGACTGGCATATTCGAGGATTGGTCTTAATGAGGTCTTGTACAGGGAGAGCCTGTTTTCTGTATTTAGCCCTTTATCGGCTTTCATGAATGGTATCATTTCTAATAGGCGACGACTCGCCTGGGCCGAAATACGGTTGACATGATCTTTAAACGTCAATCCTCGGTCCAGGGTAACTCCCAGGCATTCAGTGGAATTTGCCCACCGGATCCCCTCACGAGAAAAGATCAGGGCCTGGGGGTCCTCACGAGCTCTTAGAAAACAGAGTTCAATGCTTTTACTGACATTCATTTTCAGTCTCCACTTTCGAAGCCAAGTCAGACATGTTAGACATGTATAGTTTAAATAATGTAGGTGTGATAAGTCCACCCTGAGGAACTCCCGCAGCAATGGCGTGGTGGTCAGACAGGGTTTTGTTAACTTCAACTTAAAACTTTCTATCCGATAAACAGTTGGAGGGAAGCTTGAGAAGATGCTGTTACATCTCAGTCTGCCAAGCCCACTGAAATGCAGGCACCAACCGACATTATGAGATACATTTTCTCACTATTCATAACAGGGACTGGCTGCATAAGGAACAGCATTACCAGCATCGCTCATACCTCAGTTATTTTCATATCGTCAAAGCCGAGGATGAGATTGAGACAGGTCAATGAAAGTAACAAATTTGATCTAGCCTACATCAGAAGATACCATGCACTGTAAACAGAGGTCTCACCAGCAAAGGCATCATCATCATCATTATCATCATTTATAGTTTTGAATTTAAATAACGAACTGTCAACTTCTGTAATTTAAAATTATTGTAATAACTGGAGGGCAAAAGCATGCATCTATGCACTAAAAATCAGCTCTATATGCATTATTGTATACTCGGAAAAATACTATTTTTCCTCTATATACAAGGTATAAGGTATATGTATGTATAAGGTTGGTTTTTCAAATATCAACTACTCAAGCAGAATACCTTTAGCTGCTTTTCCTTTTACCGAGCTCGATAGCTGTAGTCGCTTAAGTGCGGCCAGTATCAAGTATTCGGGAGATAGTAGGTTCGAACCCCACTGTCGGCAGCCCTGAAAATGGTTTTCCGTGGTTTCCCATTTTCACACCAGGCAAATGCTGGGGATGTACCTTAATTAAGGCCACGGCCGCTTCCTTCCCACTCCTAGCCCTTCCCGGTCCCATCGTCGCCATAAGACCTATCTGTGTCGGTGCGACGTAAAGCAACTAGCAAAAAAAACTAACTAGCTTTTCCTTTTGGCATGATTTCAAGTGGTTGCTGCCTTCATACAACGAAGAAATGAATTATAGATCCAACACAGCGACGAACTCGCTTTGCACTAAACAAGCTTGCCAACGTCGGCGCATTATCCACAGATACTAACACGGAAGATGAACGCCAAAGATAGGTTCGAGCTACAAAATGTTGGTCTTAACAAGACATTTGGTGTGGACTGATTAAGTCCTGCTCGTGACAAGACCATAGGGACAAAGCAAATAGTGGCATTATTTAGTTTCAGGCTGTGTCTGTTTTAATTTTTCTATGTAAGCAAGAATACATACTGGGGCGGGTAGGTTGATCCCTGTCACATATCGAGGAAGGATCTTTCCTCTCTGCTACTTCACGTCTCGTAAAACATTATTTTTCTATGATTCCAACATCCAAACCGAATAGCAAACCGCCACCGAAAAACCAATCTGCATACTCATGAGATATAAACGCAGCAGTTTATTAAATGTGTAGTCCCTGCAAATAGTCCAGATAAATGCCTGTTACAAACTTGAGATAAACAATGGGCGTGGTCAGTAAGTAGTTTGATGGGTCACCACACAACTCCAATTACCTCCAAGTCCAATTATCTGCTACACTAAATCTGTGTCAGTCACACTGTCGAATGGACAATAGCTCTCGCATTCATAAAACCAGATTAACTAATAATTTTTTATTAATAACAGCGAACATCATTAAAATTATGAAACTTATAACATCCATCTAAAATTAAATATTCCCTGAAATTAACATATCCACTAACTACGTTCGTTAAAATTAATAAACTCGAATTTCCACTCATTAATCAACTCCTCAATTCACTTTTATATAAATAGACTGGGTAAGGAACATTCAATTGCACCGGTACCAGTAATAAATTCAAAAGACCCTTCCCCCAGGTTTAACTTGATTATGGATTATCAAGCTCTTATAAAGGCTTCCGGCGTCTAAGGGAATTTTTATATATTTACTAGCTGATAAACCCGTGCTTCTCTACGGATTTCTCAGAAAGACTATCTTTGTGGTTTTCCCAACTGAAGTCCACATACTTAATTACAATGACGTCAATAGGAATGTAGTTATTGAAAGCAATGTTATCATATAAAATACTCCACCAAAAAAACCCAGCTCACACATTTTCTCACTTTTAACGATCAGTAAGTACTAACCTGCCGATCTAAAAGTATAAAGTTCCAGTGATGGAATGACCAGGCCACTGACAGCCACGAACACTCCTCTACCATTATTCCGTTAAGTGTGCACACTGCTAATTTTAATCAGTGTCTCAGAGTAGGGACTGAATAGCTGGAATACTATGCTGAACCAGTGTGTTACGTACCAGTAGTATCAGAAAATTTATGGACCAGAGGAAAGGAGTGGGGTGCCAAAGGACAGATATATATCTAACTCCCTAGCTACTTCCCGCCAATATTCAGGCAGGCTGTTATACTAGGTACTGTGTGATATTAGGGCATTTAATACAATTATTTGTAGTGTAGGCTGTAGTTCCTTATTCCCAGACTTTACATACCGATTTTCATTAATATTTGTTTACTCGGCGCTGATATGGACTTCGCACCAAAAATGTAAATTCATGAATATCTGTTATCATAGCCGGTACGGTGAAAATGTATTAGACATAAATGATCGGAAATTTAATACTATGTAAGTTTAGTTGTGTAGTATTTATGGATAGAACCATTAATAACAAATATTCGAGAATAAAATTTTAGGCCTTCCCCTAAACTACCATTTCACTCAGCGTGAATACAATTATTAAAATTTATTTATGGTCTAGATTGTAGCGAGTTATTCCCCAACTTAACACGCCGATTTTCAATACATTCTCTTCAGCCGCTTTCTAGTGATGCGCGTACATACAGTACGTACGGACAGACAGACAGACAGACAGACAGACAGACAGACAGACAGACAGACAGACATTACTGAAAATTTAAAAGTGCATTTCCTTGTTACTGTGGACAAGGCCGATGCAGAAATACAATTCTTTTTTAAATTCTGAGCAATGTACAGACACAACTCTTATTTCCTTTCATTGTTGTATCTATTTGAATTACAATATATAATATTATACGTTGTTTCATACATAATAATAATAAAACTGTAATTATGCATTTATATGCACGCACATCAAGAATATGTGCGTATTCTGTACATATGTATTGATATGTATGAGCAATAAAACATAGAGCCCGCCCGGTGGCCATGATCGTTAAGGCGCTGAAGTCTAAAACGGTTTGACACCGAGGTTAGCCGGTTCGAGTCCCGTTGGTCGAAAAAATTTTCACCATCAGAATGTTGGCCGGCAGGGTAGGAGAGGTGGTGGTATACAATTTCTAATCACTAGATTGCGGGCTAAAAGCCTATGACGCTGTTGATGGTGATTCGTCCGTCGGATGGGGACGTTAAGCCTTGAGCAGACCCCTTGGTGCTATTCGACAGGAGTAGGCTATGTGCCGGCACCGGATTTCACCCTCTCCCTACTATCATATATCACGTCATTCATTCCATCTCATTGACTCCTCTGAAGAGGTTGACGTCAGGAAGGGCATCCGGTCATAAAAACCTGCCACGAAGGGATTCATCTCGCCTCATACCCGACCCCGTAGGGAAACGGGACAAGGGTTGGACAAACAAACAAACATGAGCAATAAAACATAGCCACTCAATTTCGAATGATACGAATCGCCTGCATTTCTTATATGGGCATAGTGTACCTTGAAACGAACAAAACATGCAAATATTCCAAAATCCGCCCTCTAGTAGCGGCGGTTGGGAATTAGAAGTAGGGAGGGGGAGAGGCACGACAATGTATAGACTATTCGAAGGGACATCAAAATTGAGATAAATTGCTATAAAATGGTAAGTTTTTAATTATCTCTGAGCGAATTGTGATAGAGCGGTAATAATAGTACTGTACAATAAAACTCTCACCGAAGAAACAATAATTACACGTGCATTGTAATTAAATAGAAGTAAGCGGCGTAATTATGAAATTAAAAGATCATTTAGTATTTGACTACACACTAACAAAGTAACAGACACACTAGACAGAACTGAGTGAGACTGACGAATGCACGCGGTAAACGGATGACCTTGTCAAAAATATACCCCTGCTACCCTTCGTCGCAGGACATGCTGCACATTGCTCCGCGGGTCTGCACTACTTGCTGTGGCGCTGTACAATTCGGTTAGGCGCTAAGAACTATATCTTCTACGTATTTCCGTTAATATTTAAGGAAACTGATTTAAAGAATTGGCCAAAAGGACATTAGGATTTGTATATATTGCCCTCTTTTTAATAATTCCCAGTTTCAGGAGACTGAAATGGAGTTAAAATTTATTTTTTTTCTCCACTAGTGGTTGGTGGTGGGGGAGGGGCGACTTCCCCTCGCCACCACTAATCGCTGCTACTGTCCCCAGTCAGAAGGATATATCTAGTTCTCTTCTTTTGCAGCTTCTCTCTCTGGCAGCGCTACTGCTAACATCCTTGCAACATGCTGATGCAGGAGTAATTTCTGGCCGACTCCACGTGGGCGGAGATGGTTATGGTGGTGGAGGTGGAGTCCATGGAGGTAGTAGTTATGGTGGAGTCTATGGAGGAGTTTACGAAGATGGTTATGGTGGTGGTGAAGGACACGGAGGCAAAGCATTCGTTTCAGGCCACGTGGTAAGATGATCACTATCCTTCGAAACAGTATGAATATGCGAGTAATGGTGGTGGCGATTGTTTCAAAAGGAAGTACAACCGGGCAACTATCATTTATTAACAGTAATCAGAGGGAAAATTGGAAGGGGTCCGTCACTCCGAAAAAATGACGGTATCTGCCGAAGAAAGACGAGGACCACGAAGGGTGCGACAATGAAAATCTCTCTATACGGTATCTCGACACCTAATACCATCGGGGTCGGAAAAGAACAAGGGTTGATCAAGTGAGGTCGGATTGGATAGGGGTCTGGCACAAGTAAATGGAAGCAGTGCAGGACTCAGCTAAGGATCTCGTGGTTGCCAACCCACACTCCCATGTTACGAGCCCCTGGGACCCTTTTTAGTCGCCTCTTAAGACAGAGGGAATACAGTCAGTTGTGACGATTGGGAGTTAGATGTGGGTGGGGGTGGGGGGGGGGGCAAAAATGTACGCGGTTTGTTGGAGATAGCGGGGGCGGTGGGGTCGAGGGATATAAATACATCAAAACTGAAAAAAAAAACTGCACAATGGTAAGTTTTTTGACGCTCTCTGAGCTAATTTCGACAGAAAGGTACAGGTTGACAGTTCACCATTTTAAGTGCGGTAATAATAGTTTTCTTAAAAATTCTGATTCAATACTATACAGTAAAACTTTCACCGAACGAACAATATTACACGTGCATTAAAGGTAAATAGAATTACGGCGTGAATATATAATTCAAAATCATTTAGTGTTTGATTACACAGTAACAAACTAAGAAACTAAAGAGACTGCCAGATTTACGAAGGCGCGTGGCAAGCAGGTGAATCATTCCTCAATGTTCATGTCCTTACCAAAAAGATATACCCCTGCTATCTTCCTCACAGCACATACAAAGTCTCCAGTACTTGCTGTGGCGCCATACAAATCGGTTAGCCGCCACGAACGATATTTTGCGGGTGTTTCCGCTAGTAATTTTGTTAATAATTAAAGAAAATAAAGGAAATATAACGCTGATAAGACAACAAGGCGTATACAAAGGGCTTGTTTTAATAATTCATATAGTTCCTAGTTTCAACCGTAGAACATGGAATAAAAATGTATTCTCTACAAAGTGGGAGGACAACTACCCCTCCTCGCCGCCCCTAATCGCCGCTACTGTTCTTACCTACTGACATCAATTTAGTCTTGGTAAGGCATTTATCACAGGATACTCCCCCGAAAAGTAAAGTCGGACATTTATTTCATTTCTCTTGAAATACGAGGTTCTTTCCTACAGGATGTACCACAATAAGATAAATAGGTACATTTACTGAGACAGAGAAAAGAAGTCTTATCTACCTGCCTACAGGGCCTATTTTAAGAATAAATACGAGCTGGACGACAGAAGGGAGTGGTCTCATGATCGGTGCGAGAGGGACAGTCCCTGAGAAGACAATAGACCTGATGAAGATCTTCAGCATCAGTACCAAGGAGTTCATAGACTGGAGGCTGAAAGCGCTCAGGGGTTCTTTTGATACTCAGACACCACTTTTATTCGCCAGACTGAGACATAATTTACTTGATTTTTTTTAATGAAATTGTTTTTGTGTATTCTTTGTCTTAGGCAGCTTCCGAGTGGAGGAAGATCTTAAAAATTACTTTTTGAAATTATAGCAGAGTTGATGGTTTTCCACCCATGATCCATTTACTGTACTTCTTAATTAGCTTTGGTTGATCTTCAAGAATAGCTGGAGTCAAGGTAATCAATCATCCAATTAAGCTACTAAATATAAGGCCATACTGCGTTGATTCTTTGTAAATAATCAACTGTTCCGGAACAGTGGTATGCTCGTATGCCACACCCACTATCCTGACAGGAGCGTACAACTTTTTAATGAAATGTATATTTTAAAAAACAGCCAGGAATTTGTGTGTAAAAATTGGCAGAGACTAAGGAAGGTGTTACCGATCACTTTTAACCTAAAAACCTGGATATGATTTCTTTGAATTGCGTATAAAGACCCTTAAATGACTTAATATAGGTAATAGTAGGTGGTACCGGGCGAGTTGGCTGTGCGGTTAGTGGCGCGCAGCTGTGAGCTTGCATCCGGGAGATAGCGGGTTCGAATCGCACTGTCGGCAGCTCTGAAAATGGTTTTTCGTGGTTTACCATTTTCACATCAGGCAAATGCGGGAGCTGTACCTTAATTAAGGCCACGGCCGCTTCCTTCCCACTCCTAGCCCTTTCCTATCCCATCGTCGCCGTAAGACCTATCTGTGTCGGTGCGACGTAAAACAAATTGTAGAAAAAAGAAAGGCGGTTCAATAAGTAATAGGGACTCTCTCTCACACAAGTGAACTATTTTCTATTTCTTTTCCAATTTCCCACCATAATAGAGCAAGCATATCACTGCTTCATCTCACGAACACCGCACATAATAATAGTTATACCGAAATGTGCGGACTTATATTTAATTCATTAATTTCACTAGTAACAACGCCTGAACTTCTGTCTCAGCAAACGCCACTGCCAGATACCTTTCTCATTCACTGTATTCATTTAGCAAGCATATGTTTAGACCTGCATCTAGTGTAATCTGGACGCTGCATAAAGGAACTATTAATTCTCGCTAGTATGTACGTTATCTGCGAGTTAAGTTCAGTTCATTGTAATAGTGGATCTTATGTATTACCGGTATATAAGAAGTATAAACTGGATCATGTTTCCTTTCAGGCCCACCCCAAACACTATTTCAAGTACGAAGTGTCGGATCCTCAAACAGGGGACTACCATAGTCAGAAAGAATCAGCTGAAGATGGTAAAGTGAAAGGAGAGTACGTAGTGAAGGATTCTAAAGGTAACTTCAGGACTGTGAAGTACCACGCGGACGACAAGAGTGGTTTCCAAGCAGTGGTCATGAATAGTGAGATCAGACACCCGAGCGGCCAGGGAATATACGGAGGTGGTGGCAAAGGATCCACAGGAGGTAGTGGCTACGGAGGAGGAAGTAGATATGGAGTTACTTTCAGGAGATACATTGGTGGACACGGCGTCGACGGTGGAGAGATCCTTCCTGGTGGAGAAGAACATGGCGTGGGCGAGTTAGCCGGAGGCAGTTATCTCCATGGACACGAATTTGGAGGCGACATCCTTTCCCGGATTGGAGGAGGTGGATGGCACGGACTACACTAAGAAACACAAGTGATATTCAGAACGTGTCTGAAGATGCACATAATGGAAACAATGATAATAAATGTATAATATAAATATGTCTTCCCAATAATATTCTGTGTTCATAAAGTAATAAAACAATGTATTTAACAGAGTCATACTTTATTGGTAACTATCTATATTTGCCTATCTAAGATCTAGCTGTGGTGGTGATTATATTGTTTTAAGAGGAAGCACAACTGGGCAACTATCCTCTATTACACTAATGGGAGGGAAAACTGAAAGTATCAGCCAAAGATAGGCAAGGGTCACGAAGGGCGTGGAAATGAAAGACTCCCAATAGTCGTAATATTGAAAGATGCATTGTGACATTTCTTATTGTGCAAAATGGATTGTACAGTATATTGTTAGCTGCCCACAGACATACAATATTATTGCACAACAATCGTGTTTGTGCAATAAATAGAATCGTGTGGAGATAATATTGCTGGTTGTGCAATGTATTGCACAAAGCGGCCATAGACTTACAATATGCGAGGCAATATAACTTACTATATTATAGTCAGTCTATGCCGATATTTTGTTTGGTGAATACTCTTTTCTGTATCACAAAGCCGCTTCACTTCATTCCGAAAGTTTATACGCAGAGAATTCATATTTTAAAAATAAGTTCTTGCTTGTCGGCGTTCATGTATTTTTGCGATATTTCTCCATAAGCACCTCGTTCTGTTCACCTTTTTTTAAGGCGATTTTTGCTCTTAACGTCCCATTGAGCCGGAAGGCTTCGATAAACTACAAAATAAACTTTTTCACCACCTATTTGTCTGCCATCACGACACTTGTTGATACCAACTGGCGGGAGGACGCGATATTGAACAATATTGCCAACACACCACACAGTATTTTGCGATTTGCGCAATACATTTCAAACTTTTTTGATTTCGTACAATATATTGCACAACACAATACACACTGTAAATTATATTGCACAAATCCCGATATTGCGCAATAATATTGCACGTCTATGGGCCCCTTTAAAGGGAAGTCCGTTTAGTGTCTGCCTAGGTGGGAAGAAGGGAGCAGGAGGTATGGTTGCAGTGGAAACATGGGCGGACCCACTGCGGTTGCCATGGGGTTAAGCCTGCTGACCGGCTCGTGCTGCTTGAAGTTGCCAAACCTCTCACTTCTGAGTTACGCTCCTCCCTACAGCCCTATCTGTCAAGATGCTTCTTTTAATATTACGAGTATAGGCCTCGAATGTTCTAATACTGTCGGGATCGGAAAAGAACAAGAGTTGACCCAGAGAGGTCGGATAGGATAGATGAAAGTGAGGAGCCTGGCACAAGTGAATGGAAGCAATTCCAGGACTCAGCTAAGGACCCCGTGGTCGACAACCTACTCTCCCAAGTTAAGAGCTCCTGGAGCCCCTATTAGTCGCCTCTTACTACTAGCAGGGTGTTATTCTACTAACCCCACTCACAGGGGGGGGGGGTAAGTTCTAGTGGACTCAGCCGTGAAGTCAGGAGATGTAGGCAATATTAGTTTAGAAATGAAGTCTTAAAGGAAGTAGATTAAAATTTTTACTACGGTAGCAGTCGCGTACACTGAGGGCTGCCAAAGCTCAAATGATAACGACGGAAATCTAAAGCCCATTATAATGTAAGCATCTGACACATAATTCCATTTACAAAATTTGAATGCGATGAGGATCTGAGAGCAAGGCATGGGAGACTTGATCTTGCAGCCCAGGCGGTGTGTCCCTCTCCCCTCGATTCACCTCGCGCGGCTTGCTGCTGAATGTCCGCTAAGTCCGAGGACCGGAGGAATAGGTGTGCTAGGCTCCGGTCCATCAGATCGCCACTGCCAACGAACAACCGTGCGTTCCTTATAGTATACACTTCCTCAACTCGTACGACTTAATTATATAGATAACTGAGTGGTGGTATTTCACTCCCGTCTACTACTACATCCTTGTAGGATTTTTATTGGTAGATCTGCTAAAATGAAATGAAATCTTTCAGGTTTAGTATTTTCTTGTTGGTTGGAATCGAACCCGTTATCATGGGTCGGACACCAGTACAGATCTTCCGAGGAAGCTAAAGAACCTGTGAACGATGGGTACGACAGCTGGTAATGCTGTAAAATTCAACATTTTAATAATAATAATAATAATAATAATAATAATAATAATAATAATAATAATAATAATAATAATAATAATAATAATAATAATAATAATACAATTTAAATTTCGTGTGGCTATTTCTAGCCGGGTGCAGCCCTTGTAAAGCAGACCCTCCGTTGAGGGTGGGCGGCATCTGCCATTTGTAGGTAACTGCGTGTTATTGTGGTGGAGGATAGTGTTATGTGGTGTGTGAGTTGCAGGGATGTTGGGGACAGAACAAACACCCAGCCCCCGAGCCAATGGAATTAACCAATTAAGGTTAAAATCCCCGACCCGGCCGGAATCGAACCCGGGACCCTCTGAACTGAAGGCCAGTACGCTGACCATTCAGCCAACCAGTCGGATAATAATAATAATAATAATAATAATAATAATAATAATAATAATAATCTATTTACCGGGCGAGTTGGCCGAGCAGTTAGGGGCGCGCAGCTGTGAGCTTGCATCCGGGAGATAGTGGGTTCGAATCCCACTGTCGGCAGCCTTGAAGATGTCCGACTCGTTGGACCTTAATTGGTTAATTCCAATGACCCGGGGGCTGGGTGTTTGTGCTATCCCCAACATTCCTGCAACTCACACACCACACATAACACTATCCTCCACCACAATAACACGCAGTTACCTACACATGGCAGATGCCGCCCACCCTCGTCGGAGGGTCTGCCTTACAAGGGCTGCACTCGGCTAGTAATAGCCACACGAAATTATAAATTATTATAGCACTGAAGATAGTTTCCCCTGGTTTCCCATTTTCACACCAGGCAAATGCTGGGGCTGTACCTTACGGTAATTAAGGCCACGGTCGCTTCCAATTCCTAGGCTTTTCCTATCCCATCGTCGCCATAAGACCTATCGGTGTCGGTGCGACGTAAAGCCACTAGCAAAAACAATCCATTTATAAAAATAGATGTGTGTGTTCGTATGTTTCACCTTGCGGTCACAAATACCCACCGTAGACCATTGGTGATTTTGTGTGGAAGTACTGTAGAATCGAGTCTCCCATCGTGCACTCTAGTGGTTGCGTGTCAGTAGCTGTGAAGGTATGGGACATATTAGGGTTGAAAGTGGCTGAATTACTGAATGTATTAAATGAGAAAGAATATAATGGAAGGATCGGAGTGAGAAGGTACTCTAGAAGGCTGTGATGCGTACTCCTTGGTTTTATTTACCATTTATGATTCACCTGGCACGAGTATCGTGATCTCAGATCCGTAACAGTTTGCTGATTGAGTACATCTGTGAATATTTTCTGTAATTCCTGAATATAAAGCAGATACTTACTGAAACAGCTCCTTAATAATATCATTGCGGCAGTAATCCTAACCGGCAAAGAAAGTGGAAAATCGGTTTTCACACATTCTATTGATTTCAAAAGATTTGCCATTTTGTTTCAAACGCTTACAATTTCCAATGAGATTGGCCTACAGTATGACTATCAATAAGGCTCAGGGTCAAACGTTCCACTATTACGGTAACAATGTGAAAGATTCCTGTTTCTCACATGGCTTTCTCACGTGTTAGATAACAGAAAATTTGTCTGTGCATGCGCCAGACAACAAGATATCAAATGTAGTGAATAATAATGTATTTCTTATGAAATTACTTAAGATGTCTGATATTTAAACACTCCGCCAGAATAGTAAAAGTAAAAGACGAAACCGAAAACGCGTGGTTTTTTACGCATGTTTTCTGCATTATAAAGAGTAGCCGGAAACAACGGTCTAAGCCACGTGCGGATTTAACAACACCGCCTCATAAAGCCCATTTGAATCCGCCCGTGAAGCTATCTGATTGGTTAATGTCTTCATGTGATAACATTACACGGCGCGAGATATCAAATTATTTCCTCCAATTATTTTTGTCAGTATGACCAACCCTCTAATGCTCATTTAACAGGTCCACGTTGTTTCCGACCACACTGTATACAGAAAACCGCCGGTTGTACAAATAACCCAGCGAAGCGGGTTGTCTTCAGCTAATAATAATAATAATGATAATACCAGTAATAATAGTGCATGGCATCTGTGAATGCGGAAGACGTCATAAAAACCCAGTCCCCAAGCCAGGAGAATTAAGAGTAGGAGAGAGTTAATTTAAAGAATTAAACCGTGGCCATCGGGCCAAAGGCAAGCATTCTATACATCTGGCCACAAAGTTGCACTTTAATTTGCCAAAGCCTAGGCTACCAGTTCCATAGATTAGGTGTTGATTACTGACAGTAGCAGAGGCCAGGGCAGTAGCTTGTGAAGCAGCCTTGACAACACAGCAGGCTTATCCGTTGCCTATTGGCTGCAGCTCAAAACGCTTAAGACTTGATGTTCACAAAAACAACCATTGTAAAGGGGTAACCAACGCCCAAGTCTAGAAGTAACCTATTAAGAAATAGCACTCAAGGCCCAAATTGCGTTTACGGGCTAAAATTACTCACTGGTACCGGGACTTCCCGGCACCGGTGAGGATTGTCGCTGCCTAAGTCTAGTGGTAGCCTACATCTTGATCCCAGGATACGCCACTGTTAAGTAGCAGAATAACTAACCATGACAGAAAGACAAAGAATGCAATTAACAGAAGCAAAGAATGCTCTTAATAAGAAAATACATTTCCTCACTTCAAACATAGATATAAAATGTTTAGCAGAGCAGAATATTGTATAGAGCGGAAAGCATGGACAGTAACAAATGCGAAAATAAGGAGAGAAACCGAGCGAGTTGGCTGCGAGACAGGATTCGCTTGCATTCGGGAGTTGTTGAGTTCGAAATCTACATTCGATAGCCCTGAAATTGATTTTCCGTGGTTCCCCATTTCTAAACCAGGCAAATGCCACAGTCGCTTTCTTCCCTATCCTAACCATTGCCTATCCCCCCTTTGCCGCAAGTGTGAGTTTGTGCGGCATTAAATAATACTAAAAAAAGAATATTTTGTAATGTGGTGTTACAGAAGAATGCTGAAAGTCAGGTGGGTGGATCGGATCACAAACAGAAAGAGTCACTGAACCGAGTTGGTGAGAGGAGAATGACTTCGTGAAGTTTGAACAGAAGAATGGATAGATTGTTAGGTTAGGAGATATCATCTTGTGTCATCGAGAACTTACTCAGTCAGTTTTTGAGGAATGTGTAGGTGGTGAATACAGTAGAGGTAGAACATTTTTTACGAACAGACTAGGATAGAAGGTGGATATAGTGGTTACGTTGAAATGAAAAGGTTAGCACAGAGATTCATATCCTTCCTGACTATTTGGAAATCAGATGTTCCGGCTTCTTTAAAAAAAAAAAAAAAAAAAAAAAAAAGAAGATACTAACTCGTTGAAGCCGGGACGAAATGAAATCGACCTGCGCGACATGATGAGGATGAAATTATTATGAAGACGACATATACACCCATCCCCCGTGCCAGCAGAATTAACCAATTCTGGTTAAAATTCCCGACCCTGTGGGAATCGAACCCGAGATCCCTATGACCAAAGGCCATCGCGCTAACAATTTATCCATAGAGCCGGACGAAGTGGGGATGAGGTCCTTTTATAAGACGGCTGAACTTAAAAATACCATCCTTCAACGGTATTGTTTGTTCGGTGCAGTTTTCCATGACAATCCCACAGCTCAAGTGGCATTTATAGACTGTCCAGCTAATAATCGTCATAGTCGAAAAAAGTATTTCAATTGAAATGAATAATAATAGAATAAGTCACCCGTAACGTAGTGAAGTACGGGCACCCAGCTAGTAAATTCGTTGTTTATTTTTCAAGTCCCTGCCACCTACACTAAACTTCTCGGATTTTTTGAGACTTTGCAACATATTTCTTGCAGGTGTTTTGATACTGTTTTCTGTCAGTTTTATGTTCAGGCATTTTGAGATTGAACCACCCCGACGATGACGACGAAAACGACAACTTCTACCCCCACGAGATAGGATTGTGCAATGTAAGGCTAATAATGAGGAGGTATTGTCCATTGAGTTACCTACGTAACCGAAGATTCTTGATGTAGGTCTACATCACACGGCCGAAAGATATTGAGTTTTATAAAACCCATCGTACATCGATAATCGTGCATTAAACGGTTATTAATGGGACAGGAACAACTTTCACACTGCATGGTTAACATGCACATATGGCCACCAGTAGCGGAGCCAAGATCGGGTGATGAGGGTGGGGGTAGAGTTGCAAATTTGTGATGGAACACAATGAAGGCGCCTTGTGCGTGTGAAGGCGCTTGTGCGTGGTGTGTGGTGCGCGCATGCAAAACTCGTCATTATAAGGACAACGATACAACTGAAAGATGTTGATATTCAGATTGCAGTAGCCTCCGTGACTCAGGTGGCAGCGCGCCGGCCTCTCATCGCTGGATACTGTGGTTCAAATCCCGTTCACTCCATGTGAGATTTGTGCTGGACAAAGCGGAGACGGCAGGTTTTTCTCTGGGTACTCCGGTTTTCCCTGTCATCTTTCATTCCAGCGACACTCTCCACTGCCATTTCATCTGTCAATCATTAATCATTGCCCCAGAGGAGTGCGACAGGCTTCGGCAGCCGGCACAATTCTCATCCTCGCAGCAAGATGGGGCTTCATTCGTCCCATCCCTGACCCGGTCATAGACTGGAAAACAGGTTGTAGGTTTTCATTCAGACTGCAATACACTACAACATCTTACATTAAACTACAGAACAAGAACAATACGATCAAAGTCAACAGTTTTACAGCGAATGGTTTATTCAGTTTACAATCTAAATCCAACTTTCGAGGCTTCTTAGAAAACAGATTGAACAGATCTCTTAATTATACAAGTATGTGTCCGAATGTTTATTTATTTTATTGTTTATTGCCGGTTTCTCTTTATTTTCTTTCTGTAAAATGTCCATGAGGGGGGTGTCTAACACCCCTCCTTCCTTAGCTACACCCCTGACCACCACTGACAAAATAACATTCAGATTTTAAAAGAAGGCTTAGTAAGTAACTGAAAATGTATGTGTATCCCTCAGTCCTGTTTTCTGGCTCGAATCCACTATCTTCCGATTACTGGATACTGGCCAACATTTATGATTAGAGGGTGGATGTTTATGACCTAAAAAGTCACTGAAAATTATCAATAACATGCCCTTAAATTAATGGAAAAATGCTTTAAGTTACAAATTACCTTAAAATATTTGAACAAACTGAATTCTGACCTAGCGAGTTGGCAGTACTGTTAAGAGTCCAGGAGCTGCGAGCTTGCATTCGGGAGATAAAGGGTTAAAGTCCCTCCGTCAGCAGCCCTGAAGATGGTTTTCCATGGCTTCCCATTTTCCCAGCAAGCAAATAATGCAGGGGTTGTACCTTAATTAAGGCCACGGTCCCTTTGACCCTTTCGTATCCCATCGTCGCCATAAGACCTATCTGAGAGGTCGATGACCTAGCTTTTAGGCCCCTTTAAACAACAAACATCAGACCTATCTATGTTGGTGCGACGTAAAGCAAATTGTAAGAAAAGAAGAAAAACTAGGAAGAAAAAAAAAACTAAATTATAGTGATTGGGTAACAGTGGTTATACAAGAACTGTATCCATGTTCCATTCAGGTGGTGGTGGTGATTATTGTTTTAAGAGGAAGTACAACTGGGCAACCATCCTCTATATAACACTAATCAGAGAGGAAAAAAGTAGAAGGGGTCCGACACTTCGAAAAATGAAGGTATCGACCAAAGGAAGACAAGGGCCACGAAGGGTGTGAAAATGCAAGACTCCCTAGGCCACCATACGTAATACCGTCGGGGTCGAAAAAGAACAAGAGTTGACCAAGGAAGGTCAGATAAGATAGATGAAAGCGAGGCGCCAGACGCAAGTATGTGGAAGCAATGCCAGGACTCAGCTAAGGGCCCCATGGTCGCCAACCCACGCTCCAAAGTTCAGAGCCCCTGCACAGCACTTGTTTTTACGGAAATAATTAACTTCTAATTTACTTGGATTGAAGTGTACGTAACATGGGCATAACTTAAATCCCTCCTGACCCTTTCTTAGACACCAGTAACTGCTGGTCAGTTTGACTGGCCATGAAAGATACTTAGCAAACTGTCAAATTGAAATGAAGGAAGCTCTTGATTCACGAAAATTAGTTTCCGAGTTATGCAGAGATCCGAGGCTTGAGAAAAGCTTTTGACACCGTTGATCACGAGACCATGATCAGAAAACTGGAAGAAGTGTAGTAAGAGGTGTAGCAATAAACTAGTTGAAGGATTAACTCGGTGATCGATCACAGTTCGTTTCATATAAAACTGCAAAATGTTTCTCTCCCCCTATATCCATTGGCGTACATCAGGTTTCAGTACTGCGTCTGATTTTATTTCTAATATTTCTGAACGGCATAGGCTCTTCAAAACTACAAGGACAACTATCTCATTTTGCAGATGATACAAATATTTATGTTGGTACTTCTGTTAAATAACTTTAAGTAAAAAATGCAGTATGACATTATCTCCATGGCTAAATGGTTAGCGTGCTGGCCTTTGGTCCAGAGGGTCCCAGGTTCGATTCCCGGTTGGGCCGGGGATTTTAATCGCGCCTGATTAATCCTTCTGGCCCGGTGACTGGATGTTTGTGTTTGTCCCAACACTTTCATATTCATATTCAGACAACACGCTACACTACCAACCACCACAGAAACACGCAATAGTAATTACACCCCTACATATATATATATACAGATAGATAGGTTGGCGTCAGGAAGGGCATCCGTCCGTAAAAAGGGCCAAATCCACATGTGCGGCGCAGTTCGCACCCGCGACCCCACAGATGTTGGAAATGCGGTGTAAGAAGAAGACATTAGCTTATTGCAAGACTTGTAAACAATAGACTAACCATGAATCTTAGCAAGACCAACTACATAATGTTTCACAAGCCCTCCTGTGCAACTCATCTTGATCTTACTTCAACATTTTTTTTATCGTCCCTTATCAGGAGTGAAATTTACTAAATTTCTAGGTTTAACAATAGATGAAATGCCTGACTGGATGGAGCAAGTCAAAACTATATTCTCATTGAAAGTTACCTGATTTACATGATTTACGTTTAGGGATGATACAGGAAGGAACTCTTTGTGAAAGATGCCATTTTACAAGAAAGAGCACTAAAAATTATGTATAATTTATCGCCTTTGACGCCTGCGGATTATTAGTTTAAGAAATGCAGATTTCTGCCACTTCATATGTTACGTGACAGAGCCTCAGCTATGATGGTATATAAAATTAAGCATAATTTGATTCATAGAAACATTATTTGCATCATAAATTATGGCGTACAGTCCTATAACATCCGAGGAGCTGAGAGAGTCTACACAGAATTTGTAAAAGTAGTAAGTATGATTGTTAACTCCTTATGGCAATACTCTGTGAAGGTGTAATGCTCTCCCCTAAACATATACAACAAGCAGTAACAATGTCAAAATTTAAGCAAAAAATAAATAATAAACAGTAAAATTACATACCAAGTACAGTAATGTACAGTGGTCTTATATATTTTGTAAGTGTTTCCTCTTCTCTCAGGCTGTGCCGTATTTGTAAACTCCGCCAATATTTTATCCCTTCATTGCACCGTTACTGTAAGAGAATCGGCTCAAGTGCCCTTTCTTGAGTAATAAATAAATAAATAAATAAGAACGTTAACTAAATGTAAGAAAAACGTATAATTTTATATTTTGTTATATTGTCACTTGCAGACTTTTATCAGTCTGGCAATAATACATATATGCAAATATTTAAAAAAAAATGATCTAAAATTTCTTCGAAATGTTACATATTGACTTATAACGTTCATAAACGGTGAAATAATTAATCAGCAAAAATCGGAAAAAAATGCAAAATAAAATTGCATAATTATCTTTCGTCATATCGTAGAATGAATTTCTGTACTAGTGAGCAACGTTCTAATTCAAAGGGGAGAAATGATGACATTTCAGCAATACCCACCCGCTATTTATGATCATTTGATTTTCCCATACGGAAATTTGACACCATTTTTCGCTATTTGCTTCACGTCGCACAGACGGGTCTTCAGGCGACATTGGGATAACAAAGAGCTAGTACTGGGAAGGAATAGACCGTGGCCTCAACTGGGGAGAAAATCGGAAACAACGAAAAACAATTTTTAGGGCTGCTGGACAAAGGGGTTCGAACTCATGATCTCCCGAATTTAAGCTCACTCACTTTTTAGGTTCCTATCTAAGAAACTAGCAGTTTTTTTTAAAGATGAACTGGAGCAAAATACATTCGCAACCAACTATCTGATTCCCTCAGTTCATCAACGTGGGTGCAAGTAGCAACCATTTACATTTTAAAATTCAAAATTCTGCCTTAAATTTAGGTACAGTTTTCTTACTCAACAAGCAGTTTCTGATGGTGATTTTTGCTATTTAAAGGGGCCTAACCGCTAGGTTATCGGACCCTAATGGTACGAGGTGCAACGAAATGTATCTACTGACTAAAATCTCAAAAGAATGGTTATGAAAAATGACCATGAATCCAAAACAATCAGTGGATCCAGCTCACAATGCCTTATTTTCTGGGATGATGCTTGTATTCCAAAGGGGTCCAAAATCCAGGTCACCGGTCCCCTCATAATAGAACTAATCACTGGTAAAGCAGAAAGATGGTGTTCCTCCTTGAGTGGTACCAATCGCAGGTAACGTACATTCTTGGCGTATCTTGCATGGTGATAGGAATCACAGTTACTGTAAGTTAGACCCGTGGTAGGTCACGCAGTGTTGCCATATTTACAAATAAGATATCTGTAGACTGTACGTAAAAATGTCGGGACATTAAATGAAAATGTGGGTACTTTCCTTGGCACTGAAATGTTATAATATAAATAAATTACAGGATGTAATATTCATGTGAAGTTATTATGAGAAAAATATACAATTTCACCTCACTCGTACTCTCTGACCACTCTATTCTTATTCTTCTCCTCCTCCTCCTCCTCCTCCTTGTTCTCCTCCCGACTCTTCCTGTAGATGTAGCCATTCATCAGGCGTAGAAATTGTTTGCCAATTTTGAAGTCTTGATGATGCTTGTTGTTTAAAGTGGACTAACATCGAGGTCATCGGCCCGTAATGGTACGAAATGAAATAACAAAAACTTCAAATTCATCCACTGACCAAAATAAAATAAAAAATGTCATGAAGAATGAATGGAGGACACGAACCCTACAAAAAAAAAAAAAAAAAAAAAAAAAAAAACAGTGGATCAGACTCAAACAGAAGGTAGTTAATTAGAGTATTACTGACCAAGCGACCATTTATAAAGCACAATGATGCTTGATGTCTGAAGGGGTGCTAAATTCACGTCTAAGGCCCCACAGAATGGTACATGTGAGTAAAGTAGAACCATTGTATTTGTCATTTTGGGGTACTGATCAAAAGTAGCGAAGACTCACGGTGGTCCACGCAAGATGGTACTACTTACAAGTATTGCAATTCGTACAGGGAACGCAGACCTATGGTGTTTCTCACACAATGGCGCCACTCATAGCCAACGCAAACCGATAAGGTTCCCCACCTAGGTGTACTAGTCACGGGCGCCGGTATTCCCGTGGTGTTCGTCACATAGTGGGTACCAATCACAGGCAACGCTGACCCACGGTGCCGCTCATATAGCGGTACAACTCACAGGCTACGCCCAGACCCGCGGTGTTGTTCATATGGGTACAACGCACGGGTACTGGAATCCACCAGGCCAGGCTTTTTACTGCAACTAATCACAAACCTATTTCGTACCAATTTAGTGATACTACTCGCAAGTACATGCAACCCATGGTGTTCCCCGCATGATGGTACAAATCAAGAGTAGTTTCATGGTTCTAATTCAATCATCCCTTGGTCGCCCCTTGTAGTCGCCTCTTACGACAGGCAGGGGATACCGCGGGTGTATTCTACATGTGCGTCCCCCACCTGCAGGGGGTATTTTGAAGTCTTAGCCGGATACAGATCTATATGCGGGTCGGGGATTTCCCCTCGAATGATGCAGTCAAACGTGAGTTTTGAGTTTAATAAGTGGGGCGAGAATACGTAATTCGAGCCTAACCTTTTCAGTCCCGAAACTGTTCTGCACTCGATGTGTTATATTTTGCTCAAATAATTTTTAAAAATTCACCATAGAAAATTAGTAGTGTGTTTCACCAAGTTGTTTTATGGCGTGTAGCATATATGCTACATCAGGACTCAGAGTTGACTTTCCTACCATTATTATTTGTTCCTTTAAATTGTTTTGTATTATTGTAAGTAAACAAAACCATATGTAGAGCACATGCTACATACGGACTGAGGAGGCTAAAAGGAATGCGGGGAAGTACCTAACATGTGATGTTATCGATAAAACGTCACGCAGTGAAACGAGGAAAGAGTTTTTAGGCACAAATATATTATGTACCATTAATCATTATTAATTTTCCTTAAATTTGAGAGTAGATTTCGGGAGATTTGTTTTTTCGGGTTTTATGGCGTGTTGCAAAAAAATCGGAAGATCTCCTGGAATTTCTGGAGACTTGGAAACACTGAGGTCACGCACAATGGCACAACTCAGCCAACACAGACCCATGGTGTTCTTCACATACGGGTACGACTCACAAGCAACGCAGACTCATTATGTTCCTCACATAGTATTAATAATCACAGGCTACGCATACTCATGGTTTTGCTCACATAATGGCACTACTTCTATAGTTGGGCCCACGAGAGTTGAAGTCTGACGTTTAGCGCCACCGGCGAGAAAAAGTTGGCTAACGCTGCTCGAAAATGGTCTGTTGCTATGGCAATGATAACAGAGATGCCACATTTAAGAACGCTATCGCCACGTGGGTTGGCTTGCTCTCAGTCGCTTTTGTGATATTATTGAGTAGTACTGTGTTAGCTGTGTTAGTTGTTGCTGGTTTAAGTAATAATTTAAGTGTTTGTTTCATGAATATTATTTTCGTTGCTCGTTGTACAGTTCTATTCTCTATCTGACATGTGCATTTGTTGAGGTTATTGTCATTATGAATATGGAATCTCATATTTATCGGCAAAGACGTGTTCTGTCTTAAATGCCGGAATTATTAGCACGAGCTTAGGGACGGGTCAAAGTTTATTGAACTGCATTAGGCCAACATAGTTGATTAAATATTAAGCCTGTATGGAGAGTGATATGCCGCAAATTGAGGTAACTATGACAACGCCGCGTATTTCGTAGTTACTGCTTTCGCCGCTCAAATGTCAGACTTCAACTCTCGTGGGCCCTACTATAGGTAACGTACACCCATGGAGTAAAAGCGAGAGGATGAAGAGATACTGTATTGTGAAGAGAAGAAGAAAAATAAAGTGCTAATAAGTTCAAATGCGCTTCTTAGCTGGGCATAGGGTACAATAAAATAAATAAATAAATAAATAAATAAATAAATAAATAAATAAATAAATAAATAAATAAATAAATAAATAAATAAATAAATAAACTCAAACTGCGATTTGTCAGAATACGCTTTTCCCCTGCAAATCCCTCATTCAGCTGAGCGAAGCGTCGCGCGTAGCCAAAACATACGAGGGAGTCTAGGCCATTTCCTGTTGCTCAATAACAGCACGTGTGCATGTTCTTGTAATATATTTTCTTATTTCCAAGTAGCCACAACAAACGGTCGTGATGGTGCTGTTGGTGATTATTATTTAAAGGGGAAGTTCAAATGACCAAAGCTTTAGTTATTATAGATATGGTTTCTCTTTCCTTCAAGACAATAAATAGCACACGGTAGAAATACAACGTTATGGGATGGGATGGGGAGACAAAATTAGAAAGAACTACCCTAATCCAGCGGATTAAACATTTTAATACTCCGTTTTTCCTATTCCTGTTAAGTTTATGACTACAGTAAAACTTCCGTTACACGATTACGTGATTTCGGATAACTAAAATTTCGGGTAATAAGTAAATGGTGATTTTTGGCGTCGAAAGGTAGAAAATTTACTAAAACAGTGGTTAACATTCAAATAACTGTTTCAGTTGGCAATACACAAGAACCTCGTTCATCCGGATTGAGTGGGACCGGAACTGATCCGGATTATAGAATATCGGGATAATCCGGAAAGATAAAAACAAATACCGTACATGTTATATAATCTATTAACATGAGTTGTAGAGTAATATTCTTTTTTCAATCGTCCAAGAAATATAAGAACACTTTTCGTACATTTACGACCCTGTTTTATGCACTCAATGTGTGAGTTTTTTCTGTTTTACACTTGTATAGCGTTTGCGCGCAGCACGATATCGACGACGTTTCACTAATAACAGTTCTGCCGGTGTAGTTTCAGTCTAGAATTCTAAATAGGCCATCAGTTTGTCCAGCTGCATTGTTGCCTCTCCATGAGTCATTGTTTCTTCTGATGGAGCACCGGTTTCATTTTCGAATTCACCATCAGTGAAGTAGTAATGCGTTGCATTCAGAAGAGCGTGGGGTTCGAATCCCACCTCGGCCGTCCTGGGAATGCTTTTCCACGGTTTCCCATTCTCAATTCCAGGCGATTGCTGGGACAGTACCTTTGATAGACCGCGGCCGAATTACTTCCAATTCCTGTCCTTAACTATCCTTGGCGGAAAAGATATTCAAGATAAGTCGACCCAGTGAAAGAAATACTGCACGAGTAAAAAATAATTTTTATTATTTTCGATCCGGATAAACTGGAGATCCGGATTAATGAGGGCCGGATAAACGAGATTCTTGTGTATTTAAAATGTAATATGATTTTACAGAATCATTAAGTCAAATCAATATGTACACAAATAAGCGGAGGTTTTTCCCTGAATTCTTTCTCACTGCCTTTTTTTTTTCTGCAGCAATATCTCGCCATCGTTTTCTTCGGAAGACGTATAATGGCCTAGCTTCATTACTTTTCTTCAAGAAATCATAAACGTATCTGAAAAATAAAAATAGAAACATTTTTGTGGAAAAGCTCTCATTTTTAGATAAATTACTCTGATTACCCTTATCTCTATAGTAATGGCCAGTGGCCTCCGGAGAGGCTTGGTGCAGGTCCTTTGAGTTGACGCAGTATAGGCGACCTACGCGCCTGTCTGTGAGGATGGGGTCCTACCTAAGATGCATTCTGATGCCTTCGAGCCAGAGGAACTAAATAATGAAAGTAAAATCACCGACACGGTCGGCAATCGAACCCTGGATCTCTTGGTCCAAAGGCCGCTATGCTAACCATTTAACCATGGAGTAGTGACTCACCCTCACTGTTTTCGCCCTTTTCTTTCCTTCGGAAAAGAAAGAGGAAATTTTCTTCCAAAAGATCGTTAATAATCCAAGCCTATGTGGCTATGTGCTCCACTGACTCGCAAGCATTGCCTTTTCTCTTTTCTTTACGTTTATTTGGAACAAAGAAAAGTGTTTTCCAAGCACTAATTAGGGGCCATATTACTTATGTGTTTCATATATGGGTATGTTGTACTAATGAATTATTCACTAGAGTTGTTCATTTTCATTTCCTCTTGTCCAGCTCCTGTCAGGTCAGGGTGTTGATGGCACTTCACCGTTGCCTCTCCTTTCACCACTCCTCTTAAGTAATTGTATTCCAGTCCAGTCCAGTATAGTCCAGTCTTTTTTTTATACTGTTCTTGACAGAGTCCATCCAAATTTTCTGGGCTTCTCTCTTGCCCTCTTTCCTTCTATCTTCGCCTCCAACACTTGTTTTGGTATCCTTCCCTCCTTCATCCTCATTACATGTCCTAACTATCTCAATTTATTCTTCTCCATCCTATCACTCTGTTTTTCTATCCCTATCTCTTTTCTGGCCTAAACATGTCTTACTCTATCTCTCCTTGACTTCCCTACCATACTCCTCAGGAACTTCATCTCACTGGCCTGAATTTAATTCTCATTTCTTGCTATCAAAGTCCAAGTCTCTGATGCATACGTTAATGTAGGGGTATACTACATCTTGCACATTATCACTTTACATTTCATTCACTATAAATTACTTAAAAGGCTCTTACTGAATAGAATTGCTCCTGCAATTGAGCATGTGATTCCCGTCTAACAAGCTGCATTCCGCCCAAAACGTGATTGCTCTCATCAAGTCCTTGCCTTAACTACGTTTCTAGAAACTGGCACTGGGATGGAACTTAAGAGTGTCTCTGTCTTTCTGGACCTCTCAGCGGCGTATGGTGCCGTCTGAAGGAAAGGACTTCTTCTCAAACTCATAAAGACAATTCCTTGTCTTAAATCAGTCACTCTCATCAACAAAATGTTGTGTAACAGGCTATTCCAAGTTCACAGTGAAAATGCCAGAAGCAGGTTCCATTTACTCAATAATGGTCTACCACAGGGATCAATTTTATCCCCTATACTATTTAACTCGTACAGTCACAATCTGCCAGAAACGGTAACCCGCAAGTTCATCTATACAGACGATATCAATCTTACAGTTTAGAGTATCTCCTTTGAAAAAGCAGAGAATATTTTGAATGAAGACGTTCAAGAAGCTGGATGTTTATTTCAGAACGTGGCGACTTCGACCAAGTCTTTCCAAATCTGAGGTAACCACATTTCACCTTAACTTGCAGGCAAAATACCATCGTAGAGATGTTCGGGAACCAATATTTAAAACACAACAGCTATCCTAAGTACTTAGGAGTGATATTGGACAGAGCACTGATTAACAGCCATCACATTGACAAAACGGCTGCGAAACTAAAAAGCCGTAATAACCTACTCTGCAGGTTAGCCGGAACATCATGGGGCGCTGATGCCAACAGTCTCAGGACTACTGCTTTGGGTGTCGCGAACTCTCGAGCTTAATACTGTGCAGGAATATGGTTGAACAGCTCCCATTGCCAACTGATTGATATACAACTCCCCCAGACAATGAGGATACTCTCTGACACTCTTCCCCGCACTCCATCACAGTGGCTACCTGTACTAAGTAATGTTGTTCCCCTGCCGGGCTGAGTGGCTCAGACGGTTAAGGCGCTGGCCTTCTAACCCCAACTTGGCAGGTTCGATCCTGGCTCAGTCCGGTGGTATTTGAAGGTGCTCAAATACGACAGTCCCGTGTCGGTAGATTTACTGGCACATAAAAGAACTCCTGCGGGACTAAATTCCGGCACCTCGGCGTCTCCGAAGACCTTAAAAAAGTAGTTAGTGGGACGTAAAACAAATAACATTATTATTATTATTAATGTTGTTCCCCCTCACATCAGGAGACAGCAAGTTCTTGTCCGTCTGTGGCATAGAATAATGAAGAAAGACGTTCTCCTAATCCACCAAGACGTCAACCAAATCACTACATTCAGGTTGAAATCACGAAAAACTGCCTACAAGGCGGCTATAAAACTTACTTCAACTCGGTTTGGGCCCCAAAATGTATGGAAGGATGAGTGGTCAAAATCATCACCTCGTAGTCTGATTGAAATCCATGACCCCACCATAAAACTAACTGGATTTCATCTCCCTCGGGCTATCTGATCACGACTGAACAGAATTCGATGTGGCGCTGCCCGAACCGGTGCAAACGTACATCAGTGGGACTGTATGGACTCGCCTCGTTGTGACTGGATATTTAGTACAAACCATCAAGCATATCGTACAGGAGTGCCCTCTACATATGTATCCTGGGTCTTTGGAAGATCCTCATGCAGCCAGTCCAGAAGCAATTGAATGGATTAAATATCTACCAGTCCATATTTAAAGTTATTTTCCTTTTGGTCCTAATGCTGTAAATTGTATACATTGTACAGATTCTTTTATTCTCACTGTCTGGTATGCATCATACGCTAATAGTAATAATAATAATAATAATAATAATAATAATAATAATAATAATAATAATAATAATAATAATAATAATAATAATAATAATAATAATAATAATAATAATGGTGATCCAGTGTCTACAGCGGAGGAAAAGGACTTCGTAACGGTGGAGATTGCAGAAGAGACAGCCCAGTACTCGGGGAATAATAGACGTACGTTATTCATCAGCAGCATTTGTTTCCCATGTTAGGGGCGGCTGCAAGGGAGTTTGTTCCCCATGAAATGGGCGGCCTGAATAGTTGCTGGCAGTAGCTCTAAAATGCCTTTGGGAGTGGCGACCCCATCGTAACAATAGCCTAAAATGAGTGGTTTTAATTTTCACTGGAGTTGTTATACTGCATAAAAGTGCTCTGAAAATGCTTTTAAAATTGCCTCTGTTAACCCCTACTGAACAACTGTACAAACTATGCAATGTTTTTTCACTGGATAGCCTACGACAGAAAATTCACTGGTCATGATGTATAAAATTATTCATAATTTGGCACACTCAAATCATGCAAAACAAATTCAGTAATTCACAATTATAATACAAGAAATGCTAATAATGTCCACTGCACAGTTATCCATTCTAATAAATATGAAGTAATTCCTTGTGACATTTTGTTAGTCTCTATAATAAACTGCCAGAAAATATAAATAACGCCTATTCAATAGAAATGTTCAAAATTAAATTAAAGAACTATCTTAAGTAGAGAAAAATTGTAGACTTAATAAATTTTGAGACTGGCTGTTACTCTTTATTTCTTGTATAACTAATTATTTGCCTGCTTATTTACTCTTACAGTGTATCAGTATGAACTAATTCAATTACCTATATAAAACAAAACATATACACTTGATACGCCATTTCTATGATATATTAATATTTTATGGTATTAATGTATGTGTGACATGAACTGATTTGACGTTACAAATATTACGGGAGCGTATTAATTTATTTTATAAATACTCTGTAGCTATGATAATATTAGAATGTACTGCACCACAGTGAACTTTAGCTCAGGTGCCTTGATCAATAAATAAATAAATAAATAAATAAATAAATAAATAAATAAATAAATAAATAAATAAATAAATTAAATAAATAAATAAATAAATAAATCTGAAACCTGGACGAATATTATACTTTCTTAAATAATCACGCGATTATTTATTTCGATTCATGGAGTTTCGGTTAATATAGGTTTTTGTGTAGATAATTTTTTCTTAAGGCCAATCATAAGGTTGTGCTAGGCTTGATCCTTGCCGCAACGAAGAAGCAGTCCTACGTGAAGAACAATGATGGGGATTATTCTAAGCTATCAACGTCGTTGAGGTGAAAATATTTTCAGAATGGATACATCAAGACTTTTAAGAATTCCCTACAGTTACCCGGCGGAAGGGATTTAAAATTTTCACAATGCAATTAACAGTGGGCGTGTTGCTGCATGACAAGTGATAGCAACACCATGCTTTTCGTCATGGCCTGGTTATTATTATTATTATTATTATTATTATTATTATTATTATTATTATTATTATTAAAACGTATCTCTTTACTAACTTGGTACATTTTGAAAGTGATAATTTTGTTTTATTGAAAAAACTTTTACATTGCATATGAAGACTTGACAGACCGTGTGTTTAATTTCTGTATGTATGTACCAGGTGTATGCATAAGTCTTTTCCGGTTTCACTAATAGATGGCGCCAGCGAACAGTACGCAGCGTATGAATTTGACACGCACCTCAGTTTGTTCGTCTGACATTAACCTACAACACACACGAGTTGAGTCCACCAAACACTAGCGTCTGATCGTTCAGTGATCATGTCGACGTGTGTGCCTGAAAAAGAACATTTGCGGTTCGCATTGCTTTTCTTATTTAATCAAAAGGAAAAGGCTGTGGAAAGTCATCGTTTGCTGGTAGAAACACACGGTGAGCACGCTCCATCGATCAGAACATGTGAGACATGGTTTCGACAATTTAAACGTGGTTATTTCAGTGTGAAAGACGGTGCGCGCTCTAGTAGACCACAAAAGTGCGAAGACTCTTGAAGCCCGGCGAAACCGCTAATGCACAACGCTATCGCCAACAAATGATTAATTTAAATCACGCATTGATCGAAAGACGACCGGAATGGACCAGAAGACATGGTAAAGTGATTTTGTTACACGACAATGCGCCCTCTCACACAGCAAAACCAGTGAAAGACAATTTAAAATCGCTTGGATGCAACATCCTTCCGCACCCGCCGTACTTCCCGACCTCGCGCCATCTATCACCTCTTCACATCAATGGGACGCGCGATCGCAGAACAGCACTTCAGCAATTTCGAGGAAGTTTGAAAATGGCTCGACGAATGGTCTGCCGCACGAGACAAGCAGTTTTCTGACATGGTATTCATAACTTACCTGAAAGATGGGTGAAGTGTGTAGAAGCTGATGGCCAATAGCATTAAAAGTCCAGTGTGCACTAAAAGATGTTATAAAGAAGAATTATCAGTTGAATGCTGGCTTCTTGAGTTTGCTGTTGTAAATTCGAAGAAGTTACGTCATTTTTTAAGGTATTCATAGACGTCAAAACACATGGATGTTGGAAAGGCTCTTCAGTTTTTTGGAACTAGGTAATTGTTGCTATACGGCGCACTGAACTTTATTCATAAACAAACAACATAACTTCCGCTCAGTGCTTCGTCAAATGGAAGAGTTATTATTTTTAATATATTGCTGCTCAATATCCCACATGGTATGTACTTTTAAAAAGACTGTACTTGTGTTTACATTGTTTATTTTTTCTTCGATATTTACGCTTTAATTTACTTCAGGCTGATGATGACCTATTACTAGGTCGAAACTAGTCCCTATGTAATTTAAACTATTTACATTTTGTATTGAAAAGGTGGACCCAAAATAATATATTAATTTACTCTATTGTAATCACAGTTCAATACGGATCTATCATTATGAAAGTTATTTCTTTTAATGGTATGTATGTATGTATGTATGTATGTATGTATGTATGTATGTATGTATGTATGTATGTATGTATGTATGTATGTATGTGGCAACACCAGATGAAACATTTAAGTGATTTCTGACTAATGAGAGTTAAAAGGATGCTAAACAGAAAAGGAATGGGAGACTACAGGGATAAAGAGATTCAAAACGTAGATAGTAAGCTGAGCAAGAAATTAATAAGAGTGAAAGATATTGAGGAGTAGATGATTATGTCAAAATGTAAGACTACAAGAACACCATCGGAATTCTGCGAAATTATCAAAATACTAGCAACAAAGAAAGAAAGGACAAAGGCTTCCAAACAGAGAAGTAAGAGGTATGATATGGTGACAACGGCAATATATAAGTAATGTTAGTAATTCTATTTGCTTTACGTCACACGAACTACATTTTACGGGTTTCGGAGACGCTGAGGTGCCGGAAATTTTTCCCGCAAGAGTTATTTTACGTGCCAATACATCAGATGAGGCTGACTTACAGTATTTGAGCATCTTCAGATACCACCATACTGAGCCGCGATTGAGCCTGCCGAAATAGGCTCAGAAGACCAGCGCTTCAACCGTCTGAACCACTCAGCCAGGCAGGGATATATAAGAGTCATACAGAGTAACATGACAAAGATCGTTGTTTATTTTGTGGAGAAATAACGGAAGAGGCGCATCCATTAAGAGTATGTAGGGAGACTGATGCACTTATATAAATATCTGGGTAATGAATATAAAACAGAAATAAAGTTCTAGCCCTTCAGGCAAGCCAACTCAATCTTGAAAACACCCTAGGGATATGGGCTACAAATTTTAGGTAAAGAAAATATAATGAAGTATGAGAATATATTATATTGAATCCATGACCTTTGTGACCTAAGAACATTATGCATAAATTAACAATCATTTAAAAGTTGGATTCTTGATAGCATGGATTTGACACGTGACGAGGGGCTGATTACCTTCGGTCCCACGCTCTGGGGTACGTGACGTCAGCCACACGTGTCAACGGCGGAAGAATCTCAAGTCATTTTTATGAACTATTTCAAAGCGCTTGTACATGGCGTGACCCAAGCCAAGTCAAAAAAATATAGTGCCTATCAAAGGAGGTCAATCATCTCACAAATCGAACCCGTAAAAATTTTAAATGTCCATGAACACTACCGCCAGAAATGTAGCAAGCATGTAGTCACTTTCAAAACTCTTGAAATTACAGTTTAGGTAAGTCAGAAAATTTATAGAAATTTTCTTGGCGGCAAAGGGAGATATCCGAAGAGAGGGGGTAACTGCTATAAATATGAAGGGACGCCATGACGAAGTCTCCTTCTCCGGCATTTGTGATACAAAGCGGACGAAAAATTGTTGAGCTGCTCTGCGAAATCAAACCAACGAAAGTAGACTGAGTTCAACTGCAGATTTTAGCCATTGTGGCTAGGTCTTGTCTCCATGAGGAGATAGTTTTCTTGAGTGAAATAATTGTACCAGATAGGACGGTCAAAGTACTGAATAAATTCTAATGTGATTAAGTAATTCGTGTGCGGAAATCTGACCCTGTAATAGTTGAGAGGGGAGTTCCTCAGGGCAGTGTTATCGGACCTTTATGTTTTCTTATATATATAAATGATATGAGTAAAGGAGTGGAATCGGAGGTAAGGCTTTTTGCGGATGATGTTATTCTCTATAGAGTGATAAATAAGTTACAAGATTGTGAGCAACTGCAACGTGACCTCGAAAATATTGTGAGATGGACAGCAGGAAATGGTATGTTGATAAACGGGGCTAAAAGTCAGGTTGTGAGTTTCACAAATAGGAAAAGTCCTCTCAGTTTTAATTACTGCGTTGATGGGGTGAAAGTTCCTTTTGGGGATCATTGTAAGTATCTAGGTGTTAATATAAGGGAAGATCTTCACTGGGGTAATCAATAAATGGGATTGTAAATAAAGGGTACCGATCTCTGCACATGGTTATGAGGGTGTTTAGGGGTTGTAGTAAGGATGTAAAGGAGAGTGCATATAAGTCTCTGGTAAGACCCCAACTAGAGTATGGTTCCAGTGTATCGGACCCTCACCAGAATTACCTGATTCAAGAACTGGAAAAAATCCAAAGAAAAGCAGCTCGATTTGTTCTGGGTGATTTCCGACAAAAGAGTAGCGTTACAAAAATGTTGCAATGTTTGGGTTGGGAAGAATTGAGAGAAAGAAGAAGAGCTGCTCGACTAAGTGGTATGTTCCGAGCTGTCAGCGGAGAGATGGCGTGGAATGACATTAGTAGACGAATAGGTTTGAATGGCGTCTATAAAAGTAGGAAAGATCACAGTATGAAGATAAAGTTGGAATTCAAGAGGACAAACTGGGGCAAATATACATTTATAGGAAGGGGAGTTAGGGATTGGAATAACTTACCAAGGGAGATGTTCAATAAATTTCCAATTTATTTGAAATCATTTCGGAAAAGGCTAGGAAAGCAACAGATAGGGAATCTGCCACCTGGGCGACTGCCCTAAATGCAGATCAGTATTGATTGATAGTCCATCGTGTGCGTTCAGCAAACAAGTGAAGGGTATTTTCTTTCTTTATGCTTTATTCCAGGAAACCTGAAGAAACATAATGATATGTACAGCCATGAATGTAAAAATGGCTAAATAAAATGCCAGGGTCGCAGGTGAGCCCTATGACGAACAATGGTGTGACTACATGAGGTAGGTGACTTTCTATCTTACTACCTCTTATATCTTGTCTCATGATCTCTAAAAGTGTATTTGAATGGGGATATACGACGCAGTGGTCATCCCTACTAAGTTTGTAAATGTGAGAATACGACTAAAAGAGTCATTTGTTTTATTTTCCACTTGGATAAATTTTTGAAGTCATGCGAATGCCGTATAATGTTTAAAAAGTTATTGAATAGGGTTCCGAAGTGATATCACGTCCAATGTAGATCGTCATCCGTGTGAGTGTATTTGCCTATATTTTGTGATGCCAAATTAAGATGTTCAGTCGACGTAAAATTTTTCTGTCTGCAATTTGACGTTAATAAGGTAGGAATCCATGGTCACTCATTTTCAATCGAGTGGAAGCGCGCTGTCGGGTGAGAGCCTAGGGTGATGAATTTGGTCACGGAGAGAAACGTTTTTCTAGGCCCATTTTAAACTGTGTCTGACTGACAATAAAAAATCTAGTAGAATGTTTCAGTCATTTCTCGTAAAAATCAAGTTATTAAATACGATATCATTTATGCGAAGTTATTCATGATTAATGCATTGTGCTATATTAGACGTCGAGATTTCTAGTAAGGATTTTATTCCAGTTCTTTGTCGATGATAATTGTGGAGCTGGGAAACAGAGGTTAGTTTTGTTGATATGAGATTTGTGAATCAGGTTGGACCTGTCATTGAAGCCGGGACATGGAAGCCCGAGGAATGTTTTGTATGAGTTGAGATGAGATGTGCGAATCAGGTTAGAGTCCTGTCATTGAAGCCGGGACACGATAGCCCGAGGTATATTTTATAATGTTGGGAATGGAAAGAAATTCATAGAAATCCATAGCAGTGTAAATTTGCGACGCGTATAATTAGTGTGGGCATCTTGAAGCTTAATCTGTGCATTTTGTTGGTTAGAATATCGTATTTGTTTAAATTTGTCGGCAGAGTTTAAAGAGAGCATTTTGAGAAGCCAGTCAACTGTGAATAAAACAGGTGTTTCATGTTACTGCCAAGCGAACTTGGGGGACGAGAGGCCTCAGCTGTGATAACGGGACACGCGTGGAATTGAGACTGTATTCTCGGCCGGGGAAACGTTAAAATGCTGGATTTAGTTGAAATTCATAGCCGGTAATGATCTGAGTATTGTGAAATACTGTAAAATTTGTTTTATTGGGGACGTATTGAACATTTGAAATCATGAACTTCGAGTATAAGGAACAGAGTAACCAAATTCAGGGTTGTCCAAAATATAGAGCGATGGTTGTGATGATCGGTTTGTCTGTGAGGGGTGTGGAAAATTCATAAATGGTATGACGAGATATGACATCGTAATTATATGGCGAGTTGTTTGGTTTGTACGTAGATTCTTAGGATATCCAAGTGTTAATAACGGTTAGGACTAGATTAGATTTTAAAGTGTGAAATCATGAGACAAGATATATAACTGGACATGAATTATGTAACAATTCTTTTCCAGCCAGATAAAGATCGTAAGATTGAATTCACATCACATCTGCGTAGAAATTTGTGAAGAAACCAGAGTCCGCGGAGATAAAATTTACTGTTCTTTAACATTTTCGATAAATCATTTAAATTTATTTAATTATTAAATTCAGTGAAACCGCATTTTGAAATAACTTTAATCAAGCGAATAACTCGGAGATGCATTCTGGAAATTTTAGTTTATTTTCTGGGGAATATAACATGTAAAGTAACGATTAATGGGACATATCCGAAGGAAATGGATTTACTGCCACAAAGTTTGTGAGCATTGCTATTGTTGTAATTATTGAACTTTGATTGATTGAGCAGTGAATGTGCTGGGGATAGTAAAGTGGAAACTTTGGTCATCAACCGTTGTAACTTAATTGTGTTTAGCCTTCAGCTTAGAAACTTGGATGGTCAGGGGGTCATCAACCTCAGTGACTTGGATTAGGGCCTAATGCCATTGTAGCATCATTTCCTTGCGGTCATCATCCACAATGACTTTAAAGTAACTTAGAAGATTAGATGTCGGTCCATGACATAGACGCAGGTCACATCGATTCGATTAAGGGTCCATGCCGTAGAACCACTGTGTGGCACACACCGATTGGACGGCCTTAATTATACCCAGAGTCCAGAGTTCGTGTTACGAGGGCTGGACCATAACGAATCACTATGATGGTACATGTGGTCTCACATGGAAGCCGAATTTAAGGATTTCCAGACTTTCCTTTCTTAAATGATTAATAATTGAGACAATGGTTTCTAGTATGAATGCCCGTCAGGCAGTTACGTTAAAGTCTCACACCAGTGTTCTGACGTTTATGTAAAAAATGATTGTGGTGTCCAGTGGACACAATTGACTTCTATGATACCGTTGACATATCAGATTGCTTCATAAATTTCCTGAATAAATAGGAATCTTTTAAACAGACCTTTCATTCCAGTAGATAGATTAGAATTACTGAACCCTACCTTTACCTCAGCAAGTGACGAAGAACCCGATACGACCCAAGAGAAAGATCTCATGAACTTTGGTGATAGGTAAGAAAGGTAGGTATCCCTCAATATGGACCTAAAGGGTTCAGTAAATATTACAATCCTTTTCTTAATCATCGTTATCCGGTCGATTAGTTTAGCAGTTTGCCTTTTTCTACCACTACGAGCGCTAATGTGAGTCAATGAAGAGTTTCACTTAAGCCCTTATAACTACATTCGGTGTTGACACTTAAAAAAATAGTATTGAACCAAGGAACACATTACAGAAAGGATTATGTAAATAAGAGTATGCAGGGAGACTGATGCACTTATATAAATATTGAATTTGAATAAAAAAGAAAACTAGTAGAGGAACAAGCGATTTTTGGGTAGTTTTTCCGGAACTCCATTTAGGCCGGAAGTGATTTTCGAAATTTATATTTTAGTTTGATAGAGCTATCCAAGAGTCAAAATTTGAAACCTTTCCGGGACCTTTAGCCCTTCAACTTTCGGCACAATTAATAAAATTGCTTAATTTTACGTTTTTCGTAGTAGGAGTGAGAAGGAAGCAGGCGTGGCCTGGCGTGGAAATGGGAAACCACGGAAAACCATCTTCAGGGCTGCCAACAGTGGGGTTCGAACCCACTATATCCCGAATACTGGATACTGGTTGCACTTTAGCGACTGCAGCTATCGACCTCGGTCATAGTAGTATACTAATCATAGACAATGATAGTCCCACGGTGCATCACATATCACCCATAGATAACAGACCCATGGTGTTCCTCACATAGTGGTACTAGTTGCAAATAATCTAATGGTTCCAATTCCATCAACCCATGGTCGCCCCTTTTAGTTGTCTCTTACGACAGGCAGGGGATACCATGGGTGTTATTCTACCACCTCCACCCAGCGTGGCTATCGGTGATGTCAGAAAATCTACACAGCGAACTGAGGAGTGACACTGCTTGTCAGGTTATCTTTTGAATATGGTGGATAAATAACAATTTACTGTCTAACAAACTCCTAAATAGTTTTGTTCTATTAGAGTTGGGAACAGGTTACTGAGCAGGGAGTATTTTACTAGCATTGGGGGATTTACGAAGCGTGATCGAAATAAAGGTACACTTCCCGGGATTACACTGAAGCCATGTAGAGCCAGAGAGATATTAAGCCTATTCTGTAAGAGTTTACGTCTGTTAAAGAATCGATTTGTTTGTTATAAGTAGATGGAGGTCAGCAATGACAAAGCTTCAAGAGGCCTTTTTACATTTCTTGCACCACCTTTCGCACCAAGAATTCTGAGAATGTTTTACTCACAGGGCAGCCTCTTTTCTCTGGAGTGTCTGAAGTCCAACGGTGCCGATCTTTCCCCTCCAGACTTGATACATTGAGACTTGAACCCGATATCTCATCTGCAGTGTCACTTTCAAACCCAACAATGAATTCATTTTCGTGTTGACTGATCTTGAACACATTGTTAGACTCCGATTCTGAGTGACTGTCACCATCTTCTCTAACGTTTCGATATAACAGTCCCTCCAGAGAATTAGCCATTTCATACACTATCTCGAACACTAAAGAAACTGATGTTAGCTCGTCAATCACTCGGCAAGAACTGCAGCAGGAAGAGACACGCACGAGGAAAAAAAATACCCGTAAAGGCAAATTGTGGTTTCCGTGAGAACATGAGCTACATTTATTTCTGTCCCACGAATGTTTGCTTCCGCTAACAGATCTGAATTACGCTATCCGAAATTGGAGAGGTACTTACCAAATTTACAAACATGATTCAATATTCTACAGTTTCACTTAAAGTGTTTATTCAATAATATGTTTTCCACAGGGTCGCTCACACCCCCATGTGGTGTTCCAGTGATAGGTCCCGTACTGACTTAATGTTTCAATACAATTCTTCAAAAAAAGGATATACTTATTTTGGTCCACCTGTTCAGTACAAATCTGACGTACACCACTTAAACTAAATGGTTTATACACTCGTAACATTTAGAGGATATGTTTCGATCTCGTGTAGATCATCTTCAGCTAATAAGCATAGGGAACAAGACAATCAAATTGGTCATAATACGAAAATATAGACAGACATGATATGACAGAAAGTTCAGTTAGGTACATTGAAAGTTTAAAATATCGTGCATTGTTTGAACATAACGTAACACCACAGCTGGGCAAATTTTATTAATTTTAATCAACATTAGTCTGCAAGCAACTAGTCAAACCAATTTCAATTTTAATAACACTATAAAACAACCTGTTAGATAAAATCAATATGCGCGACCGATCGCATGACAACAGGCAGCGGTTAAGCTTCCATTGAACTTTAAAAAGCGTGACCCATTCAGGAAGCTTTTAAATGGTTTTGATGTAAATTAGAAAAACCTTTTTTCTTTCTTTCTTTCTTAATCCGTTTACCCTCCAGGGTTGGCTTTTCCCTCGGACTCAGCGAGGGATCCCACCTCTACCGCTTCAAAAGCAGCGTCCTGGAGCAGGAGACTTTCGGTCGTGGGATACAATAGGAGAGGAGGACCGGTACCTTGCCCAGGCGGCCTCACTTGCTATGCTGACAGGGGCCTTGTGGGGCGATGGGGAGGTTGGAAGGGATACATTAGGAAAAGGGAAGGAAGCGGCCGTGGCCTTAAGTTAGGTACCATACCGGCATTTGCCTGGAGAAGTAGGAAACCACGGAAAACCAGTTCGAGGATGGCTGAGGTGGGAATCGAACTCCCCACTACTGAGTTGACCTCCCGAGGCTGAGTGGACCCCGTTCCAGCCCTCATACCACTTTTCAAATTTCGTAGCAGAGCCGGAATCGAACCCGGACCTCCGGGGGTGGCAGGTAATCACGCTAACCACTACATCACAGAGGCAATTAGAATAAGCGAAGTGACATATTCCTTGCTTGTCACGTGAACTATCAGCCTTAAAAAACTCATACGGAACAATTCCGTATGTCTGCTTCTGCCCCACGGCAGAGGTACGGTATATGAAACTGTTCCATAAGCAGGCGCCGACGAGTTGAACAATAACAACATCAATAATAATAATAATAATAATAATAATAATAATAATAATAATAATAATAATAATAATAATAATAATAATGTCCGTCTCCGTAACGTAATTGTTAGCATTATTAGGTGCCGTCCTCCGGGGGCCCGGCTTCGATTACCGGTACTGCTAGAAATTTAAGAAAGGCAGGAAGGCAGGTGTGTTGTTATAATGGTACATGTAGCTCATCTCCATTGAGCGTATGCCTGAAAAGAGTGCAACACCTTAGGACGAGGACCGAGTTTTGTCCGGCTGGATGGCTGAATATTTAGCGCGCTGGCCTTTGGTCCAGGAGGTGCCGGGTTCGATTCCCGGCTAGTCGGAGATTGTAACCTTCATTGGTTAATTCCGATGGCTCGGGGGTTGGGTGTATGTGCCGTACTCATAATTAGAATTCATCCTAGGAGGGCCCCATCCTCATAGATGCGCAGGTCGCCTATACAGCGTCGACTCGAAAGACTGGCACCAGGCCACACTCCATTATTATTATTATTATTATTATTATTATTATTATTATTATTATTATTATTATTATTATTATATCAGGGTTTGGGAGTGTATGACGTAAAGAAGTACAAAATATGCCCTAAAAACTATCTCAATATGACCTAAAGAAGGTAAAATATGGCTTAACCTTCTTAGGGATAGTTTGCAAGTATTAGACTATTTCGAACATTAAACGTGCCCAAAAATGATTAGCGATAATAAAGCAGACACATTTAATCATTCAAACCGTTGAAACTTTATACATGCATTCAGTATCAGCCCTAGGACGCAGTTCTCAGCGTTTTCCTAAAAATAGAACAAAAAACACAAGTATTAGCATTGTATTTGGTATCTGTCAGCGTATGTTCGAAAAGCACCTCCTTTGTTTTCGGGATCATGTCTTTTTAAACTTGCTACCTATCTGTTTCGAAAAAAAAGTACATCTACTACAGTCTTTCAAAATCCTGTGTTATCCTTTGTTTGACACTCGACGCAGATAACATGTACTTACCTTCTTTAAAACGGCGCCTAAATTTAAACAAAAATACTCAAAATATGACCTAATATAACCTTATATAACTAAAATGAGCAAATTATGACCTAATATGACCTTATATAACTAAAATGAGCAAAATATGACCTTATATAACTAAAATGAGCAAAATACGACCAAAGCAATAAAAAATAGCTGAAATACAGTATGCATTTATATGCAACGTATAATTGCTTTACATGGGGTCAGGGAATCATCACTCGCTGTTTATTTTTAATTTTTTTTTTCAGATTTCGGGTAAAATTACCTCAGGAAAGAAATATGACTTTTCCTTAATATCCGAAGCTTCTTTCTTTCTTTCTTTCTTTTTCTTTCTTTCTTTTTCTTTCTTTCTTCGTTATGCCCATTCAAAGAGCGTGTTTGAACTTCTTCGTTGGCCTGATGATTTTCGCCTTCTTATCCTCCCAAACTCTCTTCATAAATGCACTGTGTTGCATCTTGCGTTCTGTGGATCTCTTCCTACCAGCTTTCTTTTTAGGTTTCCATGAATGTGTGTTTGGCTACTTCTATGATGTCGTCCGTAATATTTCTTGGAGGTCCGCCTTAGTTTCTTCTAGCCAGTTTATTTTGGCCATCTTTGAGTTAATTATTTTAAATAATCTTTTGTAGGGTCTGTCGCTATCCATTCTATAGATATGGCCATAAAATTTCAGAAGTCTCTTGAGTACATCAGTGGATCTCTCAATTAATGAGTAGAGGTCCGCTGTTCTCTTAAACCACATTCCATTTTCTTTCGTGGGATCATAAATTGTCCGGAGAATTTTTCTTTCTTGCTTTTCAATTTCTATTATTTTAGAGTGACATTCAAGGGGTATGGTTTCTAAGGCGTACAAAGCTTCCGGCAAAACAACTGCCTTGTAATATAGTAATTTTGCATTACGCGATACGACTCTTATTGTAGTAATTCCACATTAGTTTGTACGCCTTATGGAGTTTAGTGTCTCTATGCTGGTAGTGTCGGTGGTGAAATTAGGCCGTTTTCCATATCTAGCGGAGTACTTTTGCTATGTTGACGTAGATTTTTTTTTTTTCGTTGTACGATATCCGAAGCTTTATTACTAGCTTTATTATTATTATTATTATTATTATTATTATTATTATTATTATTATTAAATCGTTATATGGTAGTTCTCCTAAAAAGCAGCAAAGACTCATAGCGATAGTGGTGAGTGAAAATTATTTTAGAATAGAATGTATTTACTTCATTAGCAGAACGGCCTTCAATTTCACCGCGCATATTTCACCATCCAGTAGAAATCTTTTTTGCTATTGAAACAAGGATTGTTTGAGCAACTAAGTGAAATGCGAGTGGGGAAGAAAGCCAATCTCAATTAAACTATGTGGCTAAGTGGAGATATCTTTCGACGGTCAAGCATGACAAAGGGAAATGAATGGATTACGTCACGAACGTGTGGTAGCTCTACATGGCACTGGTGTTACTGAGCTGGTGGCATATAAAAGGCTGGCACCTGTTTCGGACAAGTATCAGTGTTCTATTGACAACAACACACGCTACCATGACAACTTTACAGGTAATTACAGTGTATTCGGAAATTTTTCTTTGGAACTAGTAGAAATTACCAGTCGATGACGGACCGATACTTGGCGATTTTACAAACTTCTGCGAGTATCCACTGTTAACGTGTAAGCTGTCATTTTTAAGTCACTTGTTATGTAAGCCGATTTTACAACTTTCTGATTAGTTTCCAAAAGTCTCTCTGCAGTCTACATCAGTGATCAAGCCACCCGGGGAAAACAAATACTTGACATCCACGAAATCATTGTTTTAAAGGTACAGCAACCTCCGCATAGTGTTGTGAATTATCAGGACCTACAAAGAACCAGCCAAACAGCCGGCGGGTGTTCCGAAACTCACGCCTTAACACGTAAAAGAGTAATTTGCTGGATAACAGTTGGAGTTACAAAAATAAATAATACATATTCATCTCTTTTGAATAAAAAATAATTTTAGAAACATGTGGTAGAATGTATTTTGCGACAGGACTAACCCTTTCCTCATTATTTTGTTTTTAATGGATGAAACATGCTTAAGTTCAGTGAATATCTTCATATTAATGGCTACTCCTTTGAGATGGTTAACCACCGAAAAATTAGAACAGGTTTGCGTTTGAACTGAATATCTCAGATATATCTACACGGTATGAAATACCAGCTCAGTTGTTCCTGTAGTTTGGGCGCGATTGAGCGAGCAAGAAACAGTTTTATTTTAAGCTATTCCGCAATTTCTCACAAATAATTTAGCTAATACAGGGTTATATAGGGTGTTTCAAAAATACACGCCATAATTTCAGGGTTAGATTCCTCACATACAAAGAAGGAAAAAGTCTATATGAATAGGGGTCGGGAAATGCATTCTTCCTTGGCCTCCACGATCACCTGATCTAAACCCGTTGGACTTCTTTGTGCGATTTTAAGGATAGTCTTTGGTGTACGCGAGTGTTGTGGAGGATGAAGCAACACTTCACGGCAAAATTATAAGGTCCTTCCAAACAGTACGCACAACACCGGAATATTCGAGTCTGTTCGTAACTCCAGGGGACGTTGAGCATAAGCCTGTAGTATGGTAGGAAATGGGCATTTTGAACACCTCATATAAGGTAATGACTGGAGTAGGGTAAAGGGGGCTAAGAGTACGCACTATACACAAAATTACTTATAAATTTTTAATGTTTGGAATCATAATCATGTACATTTGACTTAATATACATTGTCTATCGGCCTACATATATGCAGTATCAAAGTGTTATTAACATGGCACAAAAATCGTAAAATCACAAAAATAATGAAATATGTATTTGCGTACTCTTGGCAGAACTGTCGGGTAAGAGTACGCGATGAATCCGTCTAAGAGTTCGCACTTAAGAAATCATCTAAGCGCAACGATCACACACGAAGGCATCGATCCCTTCATAACCAGAGCATTCCTCATGCCACCCTGATCACATATACAACACTTCATCCATTCCTCGGCGAAATTTTCACCACAGCCAGCGCAATAAGTTTCTTCTTCCTCTCTCGATGTAATTCGCTTTTCATTACCCTCTGCTGTTCCTGATGTTGACTGTTGAGAACTTGCTGGTTTATTGGTGCTACTTAGCTTTGAATATTTCAGAGTTCTTTTTGTTTTTATCCGGTTCTTTTCCGTTGCTGCTGTTAATTTTGTCTCGAGCTGTTTCTTGTAGGGGGAATCAGAAAGAATTTCAGACCTTAGACCTAAATCTCTTCTTTTCTTTGTCGACTCGTCCGCTCGTTTGGGCAGGGGGTATAAAGGCCGCATACTGACCCGCTCTGTGAATTCTGAGTTTTGACGAGCAGGAACTGTAGGTGGTGTTGTCTGAGTTTGAACAGAAATCCTATTTAGTGAGCTACGTGGTGGAGAATTCGACTGATGAGGTGCAGTCCCGGGCTGTTTTGGCGTAACATTTTGTGACGAAGCCTCACTTTCTCCCGAGGTCACACACTGTGCTGGAATCTCTGTCACTGTGGCTGGATGGTAATCAATGTCTGTAAAAATATCTGGGTTGTAGGGGAAAATTCCAGTGCAAGCAAAAGATTTCTCAGCCAGAGGAACTGTTGCAAATTTACTGTAGGCTCTTCTGAAGAGACTGGTTATGACAGTCTTGCGTATAGGTGTCCCAGGATTGGCTACCATGTGTTTGTCTACTTCATCTGCATAAGCAGATTATAAGGGCCCAAAGAAACACCTGTCCAAAGGTTGAAGCTTATGAGTGGTGTGTGGAGAAATCGAAAGCTGTGTTATATTGTTCTTTCTACAGAATTCCACTGCTTGTAGTGAGCAATGAAAACTGTGGTTGTCGAGGATCAAAAGCATCGGGTCGTCATTTGACGCCTTAACATGTTGGAAATGTGGAAGCCAGTTATTAGCAAAGAGATTAGCATCCATATAGCCTGTATCTGACATTAGGGTGAGTGAAAGAGGTAGTGCTTCAATCGTTTCCTTCCCTAAACAAGGCGAGCGTCAAAGAGTACGCACGACGAGCGTGTAAGAGTTCGCGCGTACTCTTGGGCTTCCAACCAGTGCGCACTCTTGGCCACTTTGCAACAGTTTTAAATAATCATCTCTAGATCGCACCACTTGTCAAACAAGCAGACAGCATGCATACCATCAGCGAGGCTATAGAGTGCACTACTTCATCTTGGACTGAAATTACCCCTGGTATGTGTTAAAAATTAATGCTAGTTAAGTAAGGAACCAAGAAAAAAGTTTATTAGAATGTACTAATATGATATTTACCTGTAGAAATCAAACCACTCGAGGTAAAACCACAAACTTTTGGGATACAGTCACGATCGCTAATAACTTCACTGCACGACCGCCAAAACAGAACTGCAGTGTTCCCAACTAAACGAAAACAACTATGCGTACTCTTAGACGCTGCGAACTCTTAGCCCCCTTTACCCTACATCAGTACACGCAAGATAGCCCACATCACTTGAGATTCTACCCCACGACAGAGTCTGGTATCTCAGAAAGTACGCGTTTCTGGACCAATGTTTAAATAGCCGTTTTTCCTTCACTATATTTGAGGAATCCAATCCTAAATTTATGCTGTGTATTTTTGAAACACCCTGTATTTTCAGGTCTATATTTTGGAACAAAACAATAATATGAAAGGTTTCTCTGAGAAAGTTTATGCAAAATTTCATGCAAATCCCACCCTGTTGTTGTGATGTGGTTTCAGAAGACGATCATTTCATTTTAGAGCTGCTACCAACGGAAGAATTTAGGCCGCTCGTAACATTTAGGGAAGATGCCTTTGTAGCTACCTAATTGGAATACAGACGTTACCAGTAAGGAGATTTCAGCAGCATTTTCTCTACTGAGAGGTCCTCTGCTCTCCCTCAAAGGTTTATAGTGTTGAACAACATTCTTTATGAATTAGTTCAACGGCAGACGGACATCTTTCGCTAGCTTGAATTGAGTGAAATTGAAATTTGTATAGTTCAGCAACTACAAATGCTATTCAAAGAAATTTTAGCACGCAAATAATAATAATAATAATAATAATAATAATAATAATAATAATAATAATAATAATAATAATAATAATAATAATAATAATAATAATAATAATAATAATAATAATAATACGTAATAATAAACACAATGTGTACATATGATTTTAAAAATATAGACATTCACTCTCACAAGGGGACATTCCCTACTCGTCACCACCAATTTCGCTCAAATTTATAGAACATGCAGGGCTTGGCTAGAAATGAAAGTACCCGAAGTGGAAACTTCAGATGGCCAAGCGTACAGAAAATAAAAATAAAAATGTTGACGCGGCTCTCGCATTGTATAAGCCACTTATGTTAACACACACGCCTAGCAGCAGTTGGCGTAGCGGTAAGAGCTAGGACTAATAATTCGGTGGTCGTGGGTTCGACTCCCCGTGCGGAGACTTCGTTTTTTTCCTCTTAACTTTTCTATTATTCATTTTCCAATTAAGCAAAGAGGTGAATAATTCATTTTATTTATTTATTTATTTATTTATGTATACTCAAAAGGCATATAAAAAGGTAAAAAAAATTGGGATTTCATTGTCAGACTTTTCAACAAGGGATTGTAATTAAAGCGCGTACGAAAAGACTTTGTACATGAAAATTCAAAACTTTATTCATTGACATTCGATGCTTTACATGTGTCGAGATTATATTTATCTTAGAAACAAGGGAAACAATAATTATTTCTGCATCTAACACAAGTCATAAACGCCGCATTGTCACAATCACATCGTTGTTTCAACGTCTCCATAGAAAAAAAAGTCTCCACACGGGGTGTCGAACCCACGACCATCGAATTACCAGTCCGAGCTCTTACCACTACGCCAACTACTGCTCGGCGTGCGCACTTACATAAGTGGCTTATGCGGTGCGAGAGCCGCGTCAACATTTTTATTTTTATTTTCTATACGCTTGGCCATCTGGAGTTCCCACTTCGGGTACTTTCATTTCTAGCCAAGCCCTGCATGTTCTATAAATTTGAGCGAAATTGGTGGTGACGAGTAGGGAATGTCCCCTTGTCAGTACAAGGTTTCATATTTTGCATAATGAGGAAAAGAAAATTTCTTTGTGTGCAGTCGAACAGGTGGTATAGTGAACAATGTGAGCCGCAGATTTCACGAACACAATCGCTGGATAGCTGGTGAAAACCTTTCTTATTACAAACGTGGTGATGAAAGCCGTGAATTGCTTCTCTCATGTAGAAGTACGTAGCTCAAAATTGGCTGCTTTTCATTAATCATTGTTCATGGCGGGAGTATTAAAGAATTCTGGGTCTATTTCTGCAGTTTTCAGGAGTCGTTCGCCCAGGAAACTTTCGGTAGCTGGGGTTGGTGTCAGATGATAAGTTGTCATCAGGTCTTCTGTGAAGGAAGATGTTCCTGATAGCTGGCATATTGTACAAATGGATTTGGTTAAACTTTGAGATGCAGTGTGCACTTTTGATATATCTGACTATAGTTCTGTCTTAAGTTTTCAGATTTTTGTATGAAAGGTACGGCCACGCGAACGTAGGACAAAAGTCCGTGTCTCAAAATGTAGCTTTTCAGGAAAGAGCGTTAAACGTTCAAATACTTCCAAAAATTAATGGATTTTAAGGATTTTAAATGTAATAATAATGGTGCGAAGCTTCTAGGGAGACCAGACGCAGGTCGTTCGAGTTTATGCCCACGGGGTCCTACCCAAGGAAAAAATCTCATGTTGAAAATGGCACAAATACTCAGTCCCCGAGCCACAATGAAGGCTAAAATCCCCGACTCAGCCGGAAATCGAACCGGAGATCCCTTGCACCAAAGGCCGGCATGCTAACCAGTTTGTAGCATGAAGATACTTGATTCAATTAATGATGTGAACAGAAATCGATATACTGTATAACAATGATATATGGCATAATTTTAATTTGCTTTTATCCTGCGTGAACAACACATATTTTAATCAAAAGGATTAGGCGAAGAAAATCTCGTTGGGTCTGCGAAAACTTATGTGAAATATTTTATCTTAGAAATTTGGCCGGCAAGGTTATGTCATATAAGGTTCAATACTGTGCGAATATTGTCAATTCTTGTAGTCGTCGGTTGTAGAGTAGGCTTCGGACTACAGGTGGTCACGGCTGGTTCGTGGTCCGACAGTTCTGCACTCCGACCGACCAACCGAGCAGAGGAGGGTGGCCACGGCTCTATCGTGGCTCTACACCTCTGCATTCGGGAGTCGAAGAGGGGATGGTCCTCAACGTCGGTTGTCCTGAGAATGGTTTTCCGTGGATTTCCATCCTCCTGTACTAATGTGAATGCCGGGAAAGTCCCTAGTATAGGCCACGGCCGCCAACCCTCTCACCTTCACCGCACATCTCCATCACCACCACACATTTCTCTGCCCTCGGGCAAAAAACACTTCTCAACACGTTAATAAACTTTTGTTAACAAACTTCTTCAACATAGTGTCCACACCAAAATAGCTGTTTGTGAGTTTACAATTGATAGGGTCAGGAGGAAGGAAATATTTATAGCTGCAGCTTTCATTATTGTAGTGAGTACAATTAGAGAAAAGCACAGACGCGAAGTGTGGCAAAGAAAAATATTGGAAAGGCGAGTAGAATTAAGTATGGAAGGAACACTTATGTCAGAACCTTTAATTCATGATGCAGCAGGCTTTCAAAATTCTCTTCGGAATGCCCGCACATGACTCAGTTCTTGTTGATAGTAACTGGGTATGAAATTTCAAGTAATGATACAGATTATCGGAAAGCCAGATCCACTAATGACAGGCTTTTAGATAGGCTATAACTCTCAAGATACCTAGCAAATATGCCTTTGCTGGCAGGTCGTTGTGTTTACGGTGCACTATGTCTTCTGGTATGGGCTAGAGCAATATTGTTACTTTCATTGATCTGTCTCAGCTTTATCCTTGGCTTTGACAAGATGAAAGTGACTGAGGTATGAGTGATGCTAGTAATGCCATTCCTTATGCAGCCAGTCCCTGCTATGAATGGTGTGAAAATGTTGCTCATAGGGTCAGTTGGTGCATGCATTTCAGTGGGCTTGGCAGACTGATATGTAATAGCAACGGCTGGCTCGGTGAGGAAAGCAACGGGAAACTACCTCACTCCTCATTTCCCTAGTACGCCTCTTCAGTGATGCCTAGGCCATTTATGACAGCTGATGGCGGAGCTGTTGAGGATCCAACCAGCCTTCGGGCTGAGGACTAAACATACACACCTAGCAAATGGTGACATTTCACTTATATACCTATTTGTATAGAGTATCAAAACATGCAATTTCAGTTATTGTGTCTGAAGTGTTTGAATCTTTATACAATATCAAGGAATTGGTAAAGGTGCGAAATAAAGAAAACCTTCATTTAACCTACCTACTTAGCATAGTATGATTTTGATATAGAAGCGAATATAGGAGGTTAGGTTATTCAGCGAATAGCGAAGCTGGAAATGAAACTACATTAGAACACAGCTAAATGAATATCATACAGAATTAAATTAAATTAGAACTTTCGCTTATGATTTGATAGTCAATTTTTAGAAATAAGAAATCATCGTATTCCACCCTACGAATATGCGTGCTCTAATTGCGTCCTTGCGGATGTGTGAACCGAAATGTTAATGAAAACACGAAAAGTAATGAAAAGTTTCATTCACAAAAGTTAAATAAATTTTGTTATCAACATGATCGAAACTTGCATACTTTCACAACTATAAATGACAATGAGACTTCGGAGGAAGCTACGTTTTGTTCTGCCCTGTACCAAGAGAAAGATATAAAGTACTGCAACCATCAAGTACCTGGTGGAATTCGTATCACCAATCAGAACGCCTGGAACGTATGCATAACCACTTAACGGCGCGAACGGACAAGTTGCTGGCTTAACTCCTAGCCATTCAGTGCTGCTGTAGAGCGGGTTGTGCCCTGCCCAGGCTGAATATTTCTCCTGTATGGAGTACAATGCGAACGAACTTATGTCCCTAACAGATTCAAAAACATACAATAAGTAAGGTTATTCAATGATACAACATTAATGTGAATACTGGCCGCGACAAGAAATACATGGGGAAATGTTCGTTATTATTAATTTTTTTTACTAAATCAAAATTATGCTTTGTTATCACTTCCGTGCTTTTGATCTGATAATATCTTCTAGAAGAATTGTGTTACCAGACTTATTTTGTGATATTTGAAACCATTTCTTTTCAGTTTTGACTCACTTAAATTATGACTTGGGTTTTTCAGTCTGTTGAAATTAATTTATTAATAAGTAAATGTAGAAACTACCTGAAAATGAAAACGTAACTGAATTACACCTGAAAGGAAATATAGGCCTAATTATATTTTTCAGCAAGTTATTTCTTTTACAGAATTATATTTTAAATGTTATTTCTAGTAATTATAATAAACGGACCTCCCTCTAAGAACTATCAGGGGCCGATGACCTTCGATGTTAGGCCCCTTAAGAGAACAAGCATCATCAAGAACTATCAGAACGCACCTTTCAATATTACGACAATAGAATCACTGAGCCTTTCCCTCCTAAAAAATGTTTCTTTTCGTAAAACCTGCCGCTGGTTGCGCCGCATATGTTTCGTATGTTTCATTACATCATTTCCATGCCTTTCAGTAAGTGCTTATCGCCGCTCTGAGAATTCCCCGTCGAGGTTTCCTGTCTTGCTGTCCACATGTTCCCTATCGCTATTTAGTCTTATCTAGCTGCTTATCGCCGCTCTGAATATTCCCTGTCGGAGTTTCCTGTCTTTCTCTCAACACGTTCCCTATTAGTCTTTGTATCTGTGGGAACAGCGCGTCCGATCGTGACGCGACGTAGCATGCTCGAGTACGTATGTTTGCGGCTGTAAACATGGAGCCCTTCAACCCAGACAGCACAAATGACACTGAATTAATTTGTTCAGTTCTGTGTGAAAGTGGCAGTGACTGAATATGAGTATCAGTGTCGATAGTGATGATATTGTTGAGAAAAGAAAAAGTGACTCAGTGTGATGGACGCGAATAACTCTTGTTTCATAGACTCTTGTACA